>NW_027616887.1:0-174000 GCF_964187855.1 Myxine glutinosa | reverse complement strand
TCGAGTGGAATCGGGCGGGATAGGGTTCTAATCGGGGAGTAACTGTGCGGATGCGGTAATACCAAACCGCTCGGTAAACTAACATCTAAAACCGCGTCTGTAACAATATATATATATATATATATATATATATATATACACAAAGAATTAAGTTAAGCACCCCCCCCGTTTTTTTACAACCTCGCACATTACAAGTTTGTTGTCGTCAAAACAGTGTAATATACCCATGATATTGCTATATTTTCTGGAGAAGTGATATTATGGTCACATAAAAACATAACAATCATGCCGTTTTCAATATTTTATTCTGAATAATTTAAGGTGAAATTTTTTGGGAATTTTAGGCATATTTTCACCTCAATTTAAGTATGGAGCTATAGGTCCATCACGGACAGTGTGGATGACGTTTATGTTTTCTAACGTACAGTCATTGTTCTGAGAAGACCTCTAGCGATCTTTGCGTCAATAACGTGTGTAGGACCCACGTGATCGGATCACTACTCAACCCAACTCAACCCTACGAGTGCACTCATCTGCATTTCATCAATGGATAATTGCTAATGTCATACCAATCATTATTTGATCTCACATACCTTAGAATATATGCCAATGTATACATATACACAAAGAATATATATTAGGGGGTGCTTACCTTAATTCGTTGTGTAGGGGTGCTTAACTTAATTCTTTGTGTATATATATATATATATATATATATATATATATATATGCCAATGGATATATCTATCTCACCAATCAGGAACTGTAGCATCCTTAATCCGGATACATTGATCAAAATGAATCTTTTAGCTTTCTGCATTTTTAAGATAAAAACTTGCTGTGGAATGCAACTACATATACTCTGCTCATAGAAATACAGTGTAGCTGGATCTCCAGACCAGAAACTATTGAGCAGTTTCCTAAATCCAGAGTGCCAGTATTATGTTTTATGGCCAGAAGTGTTTCTAGGAAGTTGCTTGCATGGGCCATCTCATGGATGCTTGGTTTTTCTCTGGACATTTTGCACTTAAGTGCCAAGGCTGGAGCGGTAACGCTTGCTGGGCTAAGATGTCGAAAGAACATGTCAAACCCTTGTTTACTCGAGTTTTCGGCAATGGAAATGCACTCGGAGTGAAGCGTCCTCTCGACAGTCAGGCCTCAAGGATTGGCCTTATTTTTACTCCACTGTGGTTTTGGTGGATCTTCTTGATCTGTAATTTGATGTGGACATTAAATTAACCTTAATTTGGTATGAAACATTGTGGAGACTTCTGAATGTTTTGCTTGTTCAACACAGCTACCGTTTGTCATTTAAAGGATTATGCTGGACAGCAACAGAGCAAACTAGAACGGCACTCAGTAGAGAGCTCCGCCTGGTTGGCCATATCACTCAATGGTGAAGAATCACTTTAAAACATCTACTAGCTGGATCCGGATCTTCACCAAAATCGAATCGATTCTTCCTTGTCACACACACAACTTCTCCAACAAGTTTCGTCCAAATCCATCCACAACTATTTGAGATATCCTGCTATGTATCGTTTTTGGCCCTATCTCCCAATGGTGAAGAATCACTTTAAAATTCTAGTAGGCGGATCCGAATCCGGATCTTCACCAAAATCTAATAATTTTGTACTTGTCACATACGCTACATCTCTGCCAAATTTGGTACGAATCTGTCCACAACCTTTTGAGATATTTTGTTCACTAATGGACAGACAGACAGGGGTGAAAACATAACCTCCATCCACTTTTGGTGGCGAAGGTAACAATGCAAGGACCTTTGTTCCGAACTGGCTGTTTCTAAAGCACCTGTTTTGCTTATGCTCTGATGTGAACTTCCCTGATGGTGTGCTTCTCCATTATATTTGCCAGTAAAAGAAACTTATTCATTCTACACTTATTCACGACTTTGAAATCTTCTTGTAACCCTCTCCTGAACGGTGTTTCTCTACCACTTTATGTCTGACTTCTTTGGAGAGCACCTTGGTCTTCATGTTTGCCTTGTCGGACTTAGGAGTGTTAAAGTGGTGCCCGGGACCATCTTCACTGTCCGTGTCAGGATTGCTGGTTTTGCTTTCTGTCTCACTCAAACTACATCTACCGGCCCAGCTTCAACCTCTTTCTCGGAAACGAACATCATACAGTTTTCATCATACAATTTACTTCTCTTTAATTTAAGGCCTAGCCTCGATGAGGACTATATAGTCTGTGACTGGAGTGTTCAACATTTTAAAAAAAGTTGCTGCAATGTCCTTTTTTTATTCATTTGTTATGCTGTGCATTTTCCTTATTCAAACAAATAAGGCAAATCTGGGTCAATCGACGAAGTTTTGAGCATTGTTTTGCGACACTTCACCACACTCTTTGTGAGTGTATTCTTTGCCTGTAGTTATCCCCACACTTTTTGAGAAAAAAAAAACGGGGGGAGAGAGAAAAAACGAGGATATTCTAATGAGCTCTGTCTGTCCGTCACACTATATTCTCCGAAACGGTTGGGCAGAAGAAATTCACCAAACTTGGTAGTTATGGTCACCACGTGGCAAGAAGGTGCAAGAGCAGTATAATTTTGGCACCACCTCCTCGGACGAGGTCTAAAGGTCAACTACCAAAAAATTCAATTACAAACCAATTTTTAATGAAACTTTGTATATGCCATCAACATCGGGGGACGCATGAAATATGTAATGATTTTTTTTGATTTACCCTCTCCCCAGTTCATGCCCCAGATGGTGGGAACTTAGGATCACAGGGGTCAAAACAGAATATTTTTCTTAAACTCAAAATTGGATATTGGTTCATTCTTGGTGGAACCCATACTTGGTGGAACCCTTGGTGGAACCTTTTGCATCTACAGGATGTTGATTGAGGTGTGTATGTTAGCTACCTTGGGAAGCAAAGAGAAGCTGACGTTTCGGACGTTAACCCTTCGTCAAAGCAAAAAAGAATGGTTAACAAAAGAGAAGAATGGTTGACGCATACATACCTCCATCAACATCTTGTTTATTCCTCTTTTCTTCATTTTGTTTAGACTTTAGATTTGTTGAGCTCAGACTGTGATGCTTTGAAGGTACAATGCGTTGTACATTTATTAATCCCTGTCCCTTGGTATGTTCTAATGGATGAGTTATTGTCGAGTGAATGTCGTGAGCCCTGGCCAATGTTGTCATTAATAGAACTAAGAAACATTAATGGAGGTAATTAAAGCGGCTTTCCACTTGGGAATCTGGGGTCATGCTGTTAGTCTTTCATCTTCCTAATTCAAATTCTATGGTGGACCGTATGTATTTACATGTGCTAATCCACAGCACTGGCTTTCTTTACTCAACGTGTAAGGACACAAGAGATTGAACTGGAGACGTTTAAACAAACAAATCTGATTTCCCATTTGAGGGTCTCTATTCGTTGAGGCCGGTGCTGTGGTTATACACCTAAACCCTAACGGAACTGGGTGATGTTGAGCTTTCCCAGACTGTTGGCGGCCTCCGATGGTCCAGTGAACTGGAAAATTTGCCCACAACATAGATAGATCATGTAATGAATGTGATGGTAAAAAAAATTCACGATATTTGAATTTGGCTAATTCTTACCTAATTCTATTATTCTATTTATTGATATACAGTATATCGATTGGTTATTGTTCTATAATTAATTATTACACTGCGCTCGCGAAGCGAAAAGCAGAGTTAAGCATTCCTCTGCGTACGTGTGCCGTACGTGTCTGCATTTTAAAAATTAATTTTCTCGGCAACCGGTTTGACACAATTTACCACAGAAGCCTCTCCGCCTGTAGAATATTTTTTATTCATAATTATGACGTCATAGGTCATGTGGTATGGATGCCATCTTGGAAAAAAGTTACACCTCGAAATCTCTCGAACCGCTCGATGGAAAAAATTGAAACATGGCTCATTGTCAAGTACTCACCATGGGGAATAAGATATGTTGATGGTGATGTCATCTGTGCCTTAATTATGACGTCATAATTCGACAAGTACAATGCTTAATCTGATCAGTATGAATGAAATAAAAATTCTTCTGCAACTGTTAAACCGATGGACACGAACTTTTCAGAATATGTGCGCCACCTCCTGTAGAATTTTTCAATGATAATTATAACGTCATATGTCACGTGGTACAGACGCCATCTTGGAAAAAATCGAAAAATGTTGCACCTCTATTTCTCCCAAACCGCTCGATGGAAAAAATTGAAACATGGCTCATTGTCAAGTACTCACCATGGGGAATAAGATATGTTAATGGTGATGTCATCAGTGCCTTCGTTATGACGTCATAATTCGACAAGTACAACACTTATCCGATCATTGTGAATTTTTTTCTCAGCAACTGTTGGTCTGCTGGGCACGAAATTTTCACCATAGGAGCACCTCCTCATGTAGAATATTTTAATGATAATCATGACATCATAGGTCATGTGGTACAGGTGCCATCTTGGAAAAACTGAAAATGTTGCACCTCTATATCTCCAAAACCACTGCATGGAAAAAATTGAAACATGGCTTATTGTAAAGAACTCCATATGGGGAATAGGTGTTGTTAACGATTGGTGTCATTGGTGTCATAGTTATGACGTCATAATTCGACAAGTACAATGCTTAGTCCGATCAGTTTGGAATTTCTTGAGCTTTGACCTACGCAACAATTATGTTGGAGAATGTAAATTTATTATGTCATTGGTCACGTGGTCTGGCCGCCATATTGGATCAATGAAAAAAATAACCCTTAAAAAATCCAAAATCCCCCAATCTACGCCATGCCCCTGGGGGTTAAAGGTCAAGGTGAAATGGCGGTCTGAATAAAATAACACGTTTTTTAATAATCACTCAATTTTGTCAATGCAGGATCTCAAAGACCGCTTGGCCTTCCAATATGTTCTTGCATCATAATAGGATACCTGCACTGATGTTGTGCATCTGATTATTTTCCTTGACCTACTTTGTTGGGATTGTGACGTAATGAACTAAAAACACATTTTTGATCATAACTTGAATAATTTTGCCCCAATTTTCATGACGTTAAGTTTTTTGGATAGACTGTAGATAGCAACATAATTTCTCCATTTACACTCTATCCCTAAATGCTGAAGGTCAAGGTCATAAGGTGGTCTGAAAAACATGGCCGCCATGGGATCACGGGCCAAGGTTAAGTCACCGGTGATCTCCAAGGGTAAAGTCTACCTTGGTAAGGGAAGGTGTACCCCTGATGATTGCTTTGTGGTTGCAGATATCTGGTTAACATTGCTTTTCCTCAAAGAAAGAAGGAAAATAAGTACAGCATGTATTATTTAGGTGACAATTTTTGTGCATGTTTATGCTGGGGAACATGTACATTAGCGTCGACATATAATCAATCAACTTCTTATCGATAGTTTTTAATTTATGAGCAAAACCTCAAAATGATAAAATACCATCTCTGTCAGACTTTTGTTATTGAAGCGCCATATGAAACTTCTCTACACATTGGATTGAAATCTCAATGTTACAATGGTGCTCAGCTGATGAGTGTGTGTGTGTGTGTGTGTGTGTGTGTGTGTGTGTGTGTGTGTGTGTGTGTGTGTGTGTGTGTGTGTGTGTGTGTGTGTCTAATGTTTGTGTGTGTGTGTGTGTGTGTGTGTGTGTGTGTGTGTGTGTGTGTGTGTGTGTGTGTGTGTGTCTGATGGTATGTGTGTATATATGTGTGTGTGTGTGTATGTATATGTGTATGTAAAGTATATGTGTATGTGTCTGATGGTGTGTATGTATATATGTGTATGTAAAGTATGTGTGTGTGTGTGCGTGTCTGATGGTGTGTGTGGGTGTGTGTGTAATGGTGTGTATGTATATATGTGTATGTATGTATGTATGTAAAGTATATGTGTGTGTGTCTGATGGTGTGTATGTATATATGTGTGTATGTATGTATGTAAAGTGTATGTATGTATGTAAAGTGTATGTATGTATGTAAAGTGTATGTATGTATGTATGTAAAGTGTATGTGTGTATGTATGTAAAGTGTGTGTATGTATGTATGTATGTAAAGTGGATGTGTGTATGTGTGTAATGTGTATGTATGTATGTAAAGTGGATGTATGTATGTGTGTGTGTCTGATAGTGTGTGTGTGTGTGTGTGTATGTGTGTGTGTGTGTGTGTGTGTGTGTGTGTGTGTGTGTATGTGTGTGTGTGTGTGTGTGTGTGTGTGTGTGTGTGTGTGTGTGTGTGTGTGTGTGTGTGTGTGTATATATGTGTAAAGTGTGTGTGTGTGTGTAAAGTGTATGTATGTATGTAAAGTATATGTGTGTGTGTCTGATAGTGTGTGTGTGTGTGTGTGTGTGTTCTGATTGTACGGACCATGAAGCTGCACACACCTTTTTGCCACAATCTGGACGAGGCAAAGCTGCACGTAAGTCACGAGATGCTCAGTCAAATGACTTCATTATTACTTAACAAATGACTATTTTAAAATGAATCTTGAAGTCCTGATCTTTGGGCGGGTAGAGAAGCCTGTGCAGCATCAACAGCCTCTTGCGCAGTGTGAGCTCAGCGCAGGATTAAGCAAAATCCTCCATGATCTCCAATGCAAAATCCTCCAATGCAAGCAGGGTGGTGAGGCTGCCATTTCCGCAAGCTTGCCCTCACTTCCAATCAGGGTAATAATGGCTGCCCATGAGCTCAATGCGCACACCTTCTCTCGACTTATCTCAAGGATGCCGTTAATTGAGACGGTGCAACCAAGGTGTGATGTGGCGGTTTATCGAATTACTGTGGTCTTGGCACTCAACCTCGACAACTCGATGTCTTTAATCCACTGCTCATCGAGCGCAAGCAGAGTCTGTTGGAGTTTGTATTCTTCAGTCCTGTGATGTCGAACATGATATTTACTTGGGAAACTGTCTGACTTTTTACCACCGGTTATAAATATGCGACTTTATTCCCCAAGGATATGCAACCTTGCTCCCCCTTCGCACTTTGTTAAATTGGAAACGATTTCCCATGTGGCAACTCGGCAGTCACGTGACCTGGTGACTATTTTTAATTATGTGTATAATTTTTAAAAATTATATAATTTAATTATATGAGGCACGTGACCTGGTGACCATGTGGCAATTTGGCAGGCACGTGACCTGGTGACCCATTTTAATTGTGTATAATTATTTTTAAATTATATAATTTAATTATATGAGGCACGTGACCTGGTGACCATGTAGCAACTTGGCAGGCACGTGACCTGGTGACTATTTTTAATGATATGTGTATAATTTTTTTTAAATTACAGAATTTAATTATATGAGGCACGTGACCTGGTGACCATGTAGCAATACGGCAGGTAATTTTTATCAAGTATGGTAGGAGCTTTACTTCAATGGACACTTTGAAAGGTGTTTCTTGTCTCAGCCTCCCTGTTGATGGACATCCCAAAAGATCACAATTTGTCTACAATCACATTATCTTACTTCGTACAGTCATTTCTCCTGCATAACTCCATTCTCAGGTGGCTTCCAGGATGGCCTAGACTACTCTCCTCCAAGCCCTCTAGCCTGGGTTTGACTCCTAACCTAGCTGTAAACTGCCATGCTGGTGTTTCACAGGCTGGGTGATTCATCAATGTGTCTGCCGTCCCTCGGATAGATGTTAAACCTGATAGTAGGGGAGCCAAGGCCCTAAAATCACGTTGGAGGTGGGGATGGATGCTATACTTTGTTTGACTGTATTTTTTGGTAGATATATTCATTCCGCACAGATTCTAGGTTGTGTGCTCTGCGAAAACTCTTGCGAACTGAAATTATGGCCATAACTTTGAATTTTTGCATGCAACAATTTTTGTCAAAAAATTAGGGGTAGGGGAAATACATTTGGGATTTAGATAGGGTCAGCTTTGACGAAAACACACATTTTAGGCATCAGTAGAAAGGTATTGGCCCAGGCTACAATTTGGTCGTAAAATTATTTTGATTACATCACCGATGACGTCATCAGAGGTCAAAAGGTCACCGATTTGGAAGGGAAGTGAAAATTAAGGTATCTTGTCAATAGACTGCCCCATTTCATACATACCAATAAAGTTAGAATAACAAATATACTCTTTATATAAGAAGATTTATAGGCAAAGTTTTTAATATCATTAAAGTTTATAGATGATACATAGTTGTTATGTAAGCCCCTTACAACAGAAAGGGAAAATGTTGAAAAATGACCAAAATCGGGAAATTCTTAGAAACACATATATCCTTCATTTCTTCTCATTTTATGGTCTAACAGCATATATTCTAACTTTATCCAGCTTCATAATGTACTCAATAACTATTTTAAATCAGAAATAACACTGAACTATACCTTAGTAGTACAATTATTTTGATTACATCATCGATGACGTCATAAGAGCTCAAAAGGTCATCGATCGTAAATGTCCCTGGAAGTGAATATCTAGCTAGGCACCTCTTCCATTAGATAACTAAAATATTACTAAGAATGTAAACTCATAAACATTATTGATAGCAAGACAATCATCATTCAGTAAAATAGTCGTAATGTTAACCCCAAAGAGACATGTTTACGCGATCTTCAGAAGGTGGCAATGAACGTATAAGCACGATCTGGATTTGTAATTCTAGGCACTGGGTAGCAAGGAAGTCTAGACTAAAGTAACTTCTCTAGTTTTAATCATACCAAAAGCTATTTGTAGTTTCATGAATTCAGTATTCACTATCTGATGATAGATCACACTTTTGTGGATCACCACAACACAAGCAAGCAATGGTACATTTAACAGTTGCCTCCCTGCAAGGGCAACGCCGTTTGCATCTACCTTTCTGGCATTTGCAGGAAGTGTTTACTAATTTGGGTTTTGGGGGCTTTGTCATTCTGTTTGCAATTAGGATGCCATTTTCTACTTTCCTTCCAAATTTGATTGGATCTGGTAGGGTTGGTTGAGACTGGGATGCTCGTTTGCAAATGGCTAGCTGGTGTACGGTTCGCAGTAGGTGGAGATGGAATGCATCCTCTGTTGCTGGCAGAGAACGAATATCCGCTTTCCTTGTCATGAAGAGGTGGCAACGGAGTTCATTTAAATTCCCAGAGAAATCTTTTTTTCCATACAGTGCAAAAAAGAATTTCTTGGCTGAAATGACAACATCTGTTGTGATATCTAAGGTGTCCCCAATGTTGGCATATTCTGCTAGGGGCCCAAGAGCGGGAGCACAGTCCAAAGCAATTTTAAGTGCGCGTTTTTTTCCAACGAAATAAGGGTAGCTGACAGTGTCACATCCTGTTATTATATATGCAGCCAAGAGTACTGCTGTTATGTCTACTGCTGGGTAGGAAGAGGAAAGATTAATCTGCTATTCTGTGGCATGGCAGGAGTACTTTGGTTCTCTCGATTGGACTGGAGCATGATGAGGTAGTTTTACATATCCACAGTTCATCTAATTCAGGCATGTGTGATACATGGTAGATGGCCATGATTACGACATCTGTATCATTGGCTACAATCACCACTCTGTTGCATTTATCTTCTCGCACGCAGTGGGAAATATGCGCAAATATCCTTGTGTCGGCCTCCTCATGGGGTTGACAAGTTAAATCGGACAATTCAGAGGCTGTATTTTTTGTTAACTGGATGGCCGGTCCAGGTGAAAATCCTCCAATGATGACTTGACACTGATCTGGGATATGTTGGGTGTTCTTTGACCAAGACTCTTGAAGGAAGTTCAGTAGCTTCTCCTTGTTCTCCATTTTAGAAATGAAGTTTTTCCACTGTAGTACAGACAGAGCAGAGTGGGGACAAAAGGTCTTGAGATTCTGTGTACCTTTTCGCCTGCGGTATCTTTCCTCATATTTCAGGCTACTTGATGGATTGATGTCATATTTGTCACCAATGACATGAATCACATCACAACCTACTGGTTTCATACTGAGAATCTTGTGAAGGTACTTTTGCTGTAGTTGATCAAAATCGGTGCATCCCATACCTTGACAACGTTGAATAAATGCCATCATATCAACTACCATGGCTGTCTTTTCTTGGGAAGGAGGCAGTTCATCCATCTCTTCCCAGTGAGAGCCCATTGTACTCTTCAAAGCCATAACATAATCTGCCTTGTTGCCTTTTCTCATCCCGTATCCGGATGGGTGTCCTTCATCTGGGTCAAACAGTGAGCTAGGGTAGTTTGCCCATTCATGTGAAAAAGCTTCCATTTTTCCCGAGTCATTTAGATTTTGTGCAAAGCACAGACTTCTTATCACTGCACTTTCTTGCATTTGTAGTTGTTTAGTCTTCTGTGCGGGTGTTGTTTGTTTTTTTCCTTTTTCAATGAATGTTTTCAGGCGTATAGGCTCCGCTTTGTGGCTATTGGCATTTTGTGCTACGTTGAGAGCTTTCAGTCCCCTCTCTTTTGCCTCCACTAGCTCGTTGCATGAAGCTAATTGGCCTGTTGAAATGTTTGTGAGGTCTGTAGTATTATATCTGAAGGGATTGATCATCTTCTCTTTGACTAGATGTTTAATTTTGGTGAACGTTTCCTTTTCTTTCTTCAACCTCTCTTCTCCTCCAGACAAGCTATCGTTCTTCAGATTCGCCATCATCTTAACTTGTTCTGATATTGATGTCATGCCCGGGAGTGCCTTCAGGTACTTGTGAATTGCAGCTGGCTGCTGTGATATGCCTGTGAAGAGCTTCGTTTTCGCGTCCTTATTATACGTCTGCTCCAGGGCCATATCTGTCCATACTCCATTTAGCTTTCCTTCCTTCTGCCTGACAACAAAGTTACCGTTCCTAAACTCGGCCTCAACTGTAGGCGGTAGCGTTTTCATAGCATCCAAGTAATGTGGAAGACATGATACATATTTGGTATGTCCAGCAGCCACTATATACGGCAGCATCTCTTCGGTAGATGCTAAATGAAGGTCCCAGTTGCCAGACCTCTCCGCGTGGATGTACTTCTTCAGGATGCTAATTAAATCGATATACATCAACCAAAGTTGGCTCGTTGGAGATTGACATGTCTTTATAAATTCGTTCAGCTTGCTCTTAACAGCCATTATACTCTCATGTGCGTCTTCACATGTTGAATGAAGATGTTCAATATCATAATTGTTTTTGCTGTTGTTTATTAATTCACATACCCTGTTGACTTGAACTGAAAGTAAGGACATATCATCAGTTTCGCATGACTCAGCCAAGATCCAGTCCTCGAAAGCTTCCCATAGAAGAGCGTAGATCGCATTCTCAGCCAAGGTGTGTGCCCGAAGCATCTGGTAGTAGTCTTTCCCATCCATAATCTGTTTGGAGGTCCCTGGTAAACACACCTGATTCGACAAAAAGGTCTTCAAGACCAGTGCATTTCATCAAATAACCGATGGCTCCAAGGAAATTCATGACGATGTGGAAGCCACCCATTCGTATGATAATGTTTTGATATTTCTCTGGACGTTTTTTCTGCAATGCTAAAACAATCTCATAAATTGCCTGGTCACAAGTCAAAACACAAAATTCTTGGCCTAGATCTTTTGCAACAGACATGCAGTAATCGACAGACTCTTGGACCACATCTGGGCTTGTTGGGGACATAGGAAAGAATGGGCCATAGCCAATCACAGAGGATTTCTGCGCAGTTTTGGTGAAAGTTTCGTTGAATTCCTTCCAGGACACTGGCTGCATTTCATGTGTAATATCCAGTAAGTTAGTAGAGTCAGTCTGACATAGCTTGAACAAGATATAATGGTTCTGTATTTCTTCAAATCGGTTCCTGTTATCTGGAATTAGTTTAACGCCACAAAGAGAGCGGCTTCTCTGTCGATCAGTAAGAGTGATCCCGCTTGACCGTGGTTGTAAAGGTTCTGGTTCTTTTACTGTCACTGTGCGAGATTTCTGCAGTGGGATGCCTGATTTAACATGTTGGGAAGAATTGTTAGGATATTGATAAATTATGTGAGTGGTTCCATGAGTTGGAGTTCCATCAACAGTATTTTCTCTGAAATCTAGGTTGTCAATAGCAAATTGGGTAAAAACACTTTTGGCAATATTATGAGGGATGAAATAGCCTCGCCTCTCTTCCTGGTCATCGGTTTCAGCCACCATAGTTGCTATATATCTCTGGGCATCCGTATAACTAATACAGTTGCCAAATCTATTTAGTAATGTAACTGTGTCTTTGCTCCGTGTCTGTTTTATTATATGTATAGCAGTACCTACATGTTTCGGAGTTTTTACATTGGAAATGGCAGCACATATATCCTGAGTTAGGTTAAGAACATTTTCATGCTGTTTATTTTCTAGTACAACACGCCCTTCAGACCCTATTTCTTCATCTGCTCCTGTTATCATCCATGCAATGTGGTTGTAAAGATCAGTTGGGACACATTTCTCAGCAGACTCATAAGAGATGGCCATGTTAGTTTGTTGAACATTCATTTGTTCTGATGACATACTTGATTGCATCTTATCCTTAATACTGATATATTTCACTTGACTACGAATAGCTTTTGCGGTATGGAATGATTCTTTCATAGACACACCGTATTGACCTACACCTACCTGTTCAGACTCTGTGGTAACTTTTTCATTTTCAGTGCCAAGCTCAATGTAATCAAAATCTTTTAACTGACTCTTTACCTTTTTTACTTCTGCAAGTACTTTTGCCAAATTTAGCTCAGAGGAGCATAAAAGATTGGAAGCTCCAACCTGTGGAACAATAATTACCCTGTCGCCATAATGGTTTTGAAACTGCCTAGACAAGAGCCGCATATCACTACCAACTGACATTGCATTTTCAACATTATTATCAAGTAACCAACTTCTTAGCATATCACGCAAACGAGAAACTGAATAAACACAACCATCGTTGAACAATTTCGGTTCAATCTTAGAAATTACCCATATAAATCCTTCTTCGTATGACGTTAACCCCTTATCAGTATTTTTTGCTATAACACGTTTCGTTAAGAAGTTCTCTAAGCACAGTTTATGATAGCTGAAATCACTAGCAATCATATCATCACCACTTCCCTGCAATAAATGCAACATTGTTTCGTCATGTAGTTCTTTCGCTTTGTTCCATATCGATTGCTGTCGATCCTCAGTGGCAACAAGACAAAGTTTTCTATCACCTTTTCTGTCTCTCTTTACCACAAACAAAACATGTCGTTTTAAAATCGAATTTCGAAACAATCTTTGAGCGAGTTGATAAGCCAACAGGTGCTTCACTTGAATCGATCTCTGCTTGCAACTTCACCCTTTTCTGTTCTACGGTTTTCTTGTTGACATATGCACTGCGGCAGTCAGCGTGAACCTTGGGATTTCTGTGCAAGAATGAGTCCTTATTTTTGGCATCGTCTATGAGACAGCATGCGACACTATCACCCCGTTGCGTTACAGCTTGCAATAATGATGCATAACCTCTACTTGTGATTTTCTGAAGGGGAGATGATATCTTCTTCTGGCAGATTAGACAGGAGTCGTAATCTGTCTCATGAGGAGTCTTCCTTTTCTGACCAACTTGAATCGATGAGTCCCCCAGAGGTTCCATAATTGTTGTGGCAACAAACCTGTAACATGAATAACACATCATGAGTACCGATGAGTAAAATAACAAAAAACATTATAATGTAAAATTATGCAGGATACATCTTTTTCTAGCAATTTCCACAAATTTGGCTCGAACAACACAAGGGGTCAACATAATGACTATATTACTTTTGATGAATATCTCGCTATCAAAAACTTTGTTCGTGAGTTCACTTTCTTCAGTAATATGTTTGTTATTTTAGTTCTCATGGTTTATGTGATATAAGACATCTTATTGAAGAGGTACCTAGATTTTCACATTTGTCCCATTGAGTCTTTCTTTTCTGACCAACTTGAATCGATGAGTCCCCTATAGATGTTCCAAGATGGGTGTAGCAACAAGCCTGAAATAAAAATGAATGACACATTATTCGATATATGAATAACATAAAAACAGATTTTCACTTCCCTTTTAGATCAATGACCTTTTGAGCTCTGGTGACGTCTTCGATGATGTAATCAAAATAATTTTACTACCCAAAGTGTTAATATCTGATATAAAATTGTTATTGAATGCATTATGAAGCTAGATCAAGATAGAATCTATGCTGCTACACCATAAAGTGAAAATAATGAATGCTATCTGTATTTCTCAAGAATTTCCCAATTTTGGTGATTTTTCCAAAAATTACCGTTCCGTTGAAATGGGTTTACATAACAAATACGCATCTTTTGTAAACTTTATTTATATTAAAAACTTTGCCGATATGTCTTCTTATATAAAGAGTATATTTGTTATTCTAACTTTATTGGTATGTCTGAAATGGGGCAATCTATTGACGAGATACCTTAATTTTCACTTCCCTTCCAAATCGGTGACCTTTTGACCTCTGATGACGTCATCGGTGATGTAATCAAAATAATTTTACTACCAAATTGTAGCCTGGGCCAATACCTTTCTACTGATGCCTAACATGTGTGTTTTCGTCAAAGCTGACCCTATCTAAATCCCAAATGTATTTCCCGTACCCCTAATTTTTTGACCAAAATTGTTGCATGCAAAAATTCAAAGTTATGGCCATAATTTCAGTTCGCAAGAGTTTTCGCAGAGCACACAACCTAGAATCTGTGCGGAATGAATATATCTACCAGAAAATCCATTCAAAGAAAGTATAGCATCCATCCCCAGTCCCCACCTCCAACCGTTATTTTGCACGATAGCTCACTCTGGCTCCCCTACTATGACCAGCATTAGTTTAGTTGGTGGACGATAAAGTTGGTGGAATAGGCGAGCCATCGCCGGAACCTTGGCCAAATTCAAAATTCCTGCCCTAACTACTGCTGGGAGAGGGATGGCAAACTACTCAGCAGACCCATTGGCCGAGACACTGCTTCGGCAGCACAGATCAGGCTCTGTAACCGAGTTGGCCGATATAAGTGGTGCCATTCATGAAATTATTCGTGACACCTGACATTGCCACAGCTGAAAGATTCTTCTTCTTCTTTTTTTAACCTTAGGATGATTTCATTTTAACAGGACTCGGCATGACTTTCATCAAATGCTGTGTGAAGGTAAATAATTAATTAAAAAATAATGTGGTGTTAAAGTACACTATTTATTTGACAGTAGGTTTCGTAGAGGATCAGTACTAATGTCCCGTGACCAAATCTCTGGAAGAAAGGTTTGAAAGTGTTTTTGACATGCCTGAAGGGTACTGAACAAATTTGGCTTGGGCTGCCCTCTTCAAAGTTCTGGCAATTTTCGGTAGGGGTCAAATGAGGTCAAACAGGGGTCAAAATTGAAAAATATTCTAATCCTTTTGAAAAGTACACCAAATTACTCGTCTGGTCATACGGAATCCAAAAAGGTATAGTTTGCCCTATTTGCGAACTTTAGTTACCGCGCTTTGGACAGAAACATGAAAAGGTCAATGCACTTTGGGCAGGGGGTCAAATTTACTAATACGGTTAAGATTGTCCAATTTCGATGATCTTGGTGTCTAATTATATGTTTTCTGACATGACATTCAACTGAACATCTTTGAAAATTCAAAATAGCCACCTTGACCTTGAAATTTCAAAATGGCCACCATAAATGAATGGTTGTACATAAAATTGGGTAACCCGGTTTTGCGATCAAATTTTTCGGACCTTGGGTCATTAATTGGTCAAACATATACTGTTGGTTAATAGGGACAGACTTAAAGAAACACTTTAATTTAATACATTTGTCTCCATGCTTTGGGCACGTAGCATCAGCACATCTACTGATATCATCCATTATATTATATTCTTCGTAGGTAGTATGATGAGTCTGTCCCTATTAACCAACAGTATATGTTTGATTAATTAATGTTTTTTGTATGTATTTGTTTCCTATTTTTCTTCTATTTTCTTTTGTTCCAAAACTGGCTATTTCAAATATATTTTTCTCTTATTTGTTTCTTATTTTATTTGTTTCAAAATTAATTATTTAAAATATATTTTTATTCTATTTTTTCTCTTTTTGTTCCATAACTGGCTATTTAATATGGATTTTCTCCTATTTTTTTTCCTAAACTCACTTTTTAAAATATATTTTTATTCTATTTTTTCTCTATTTTTTTGTTTAAACGGGGGCTATTTAATATGTATTTTCTCCTAATTTTTTGTTCCAAAACTCACTATTTAAAATATTTTTTTATTCTATTTTTTCTCTATTTTTTTGGGTTTAAACGGGGGGTATTTAATATGGATTTTCTCCTATGTTTTTCCTAAACTCACTATTTAAAATATATTTTTATTCTATTTTTTCTCTATTTTTTTGTTTAAATGGGGGGCTATTTAATATGTATTTTCTCCTAATTTTTGGTTCCAAAACTCACTATTTAAAATATATTTTTATTATATTTTTTGTTTAAAAGGGGGCTATTTAATATGTATTTTCTCCTAATTTTTTGGTTCCAAAACTCACTATTTAAAATATTTTTTTATTATATCTTTTCTCTATTCTTTATTTAAAAGGGGGCTATTTAATATGTATTTTCTCCTAATTTTTTGGTTCCAAAACTCACTATTTAAAATATATTTTTATTCTATTTTTTCTCTTTTTGTTCCATAACTGGCTATTTAATATGGATTTTCTCCTATTTTTTTTCCTAAACTCACTATTTAAAATATATTTTTATTCTATTTTTTCTCTATTTTTTGTTTAAAAGGGGGCTATTTAATATGTATTTTCTCCTAATTTTTTGGTTCAAAAACTCACTATTTAAAATATATTTTTATTCTATTTTTTCTCTATTTTATTTGGTTTAAACGGGGGTTATTTAATATGTATTTTCTCCTATTTTTTTTGGTCCAAAACTCACTATTTAAAATATATTTTTATTATATATTTTCTTTATTTTTTGTTTAAAAGGGGGCTATTTCATATGTATTTTCTCCTATTTTTTGTTCCAAAACTCACTATTTAAAATATATTTTTATTATATTTTTTCTCTATTTTTTGTTTAAAAGGGGGCTATTTAATATGTATTTTTTCCTAATTTTTTGGTTACAAAACTCACTATTTAAAATATATTTTTATTCTGTTTTTTCTCTATTTTTTTTGTTTAAACGGGGGCTGTTTAATATGTATTTTCTCCTATTTTTTTGTTCCAAAACTCACTATTTAAAATATATTTTTATTATATTTTTTCTCTATTTTTTGTTTAAAAGGGGGCTATTTAATATGTATTTTCTCCTAATATTTTGGTTACAAAACACTATTTAAAATACATTTTTCCATATGCAGAAAAATAAGAAACAAATATATTTCCCCATATATTTTTCTCCTATTTTTTTTTTTTTTTTACTAAGGCAGGCTTGTATGTGGGTTTTGCCGGAGGAAGTTTTTGGCCCAAGTATTTTATGAATTGACTGGCCAGGTTTGTCGCTCGACTGTCAATAGGGCAGGAATTTGTAATTTGGGCATGGTGCCAGCCATATCTTCTCAGTGTCCTCTTTGCCAAAGACACCCGTGAGATCTTTAACGTCCACCAACTAATTCCGGCAGACTGAATGCGGAGTTTAGCGTCCATCCGAGGGAGGACACACACATTGATGAATCATCCTGCCTGTGATAACTGGGTTGGGATTCGAACCCAGGCTAGACGTCTTACCTCTCGGCCATCTTTGGGGTGGTCCATCTCATTATGTTATTTTGCATATGTGATGTACACAAAATTATATGCTGTATATAAAAAAAAAATTTTCTCCCTGCTTTCACCAGATGTCTAGTAAACCCTCTTCCTTTTCCTTCCCTGACTCTTCAATCCTCCAGATCCTTTCACCCTTTTGATCCCAATCTCCCCAAACCCCTTCCTTTATTTTCTTCCCAATCCTCTCTCTTTCCCTCCTTTTCTTAATTTAAAAAAAAATTATTGTACTGCTGGTCTCCCTTCCTTTTCTGATATAATACAGCTATTCTGTCGAATTCCCTCCAGTTAATTTTGCTTACCCTGCTATTTTTTAAAATTCCTTATTTTATTTATTTATTTTTTAAAGATTAAAATATATATATATATATATATTTTAATATATTTAAAGATTTAATTATGATTGATTAAAAGATTTTAAGACTTTTTCAAAAATTGTACAGAATCTTAATTACTTTCGTCACCGAAGGTGGACCACCATCACACCATCAAGTACGTGGGTTTGAAGATCCAGAGTGTTGGGTGTTTGCCTCGGACATTATACATTTTACTACCCATCCTAATTTTCCTGCTAAATGTGAAGTGTGGAAACCAGCTCGAGTTGGCCAGGGGTTCCAGAAGGGTTCCAGAAGGGTCCCAGGTGGTTTAATCTGAACCTAGCTTGGGTTCCATAAGTGTAACATGTAAATCATTCACCTCTGGGACACCAAGTCGGTGCCCTTACCCAGTAAGTCCACTCTGATTGCGTCAAACTCTTATTCAGCCGATGTCCATATTTTACCCACATTAACACCGTCAGTTTGTATACCCCACGGTCCTCGTCTCTCTTCTTCACCTCTTACATGAGCTGAGACATGTTAATGTATCATGAATAACAATAGGAACCAACATGGCAGTTGATGTGTGAATGTCGTGATGAAAGTGACACTGGGTGAAGTTTTGCATGGTCAGTTTTGACAACATTAGGCTTGATGTTTGTAACGATTCCATCGAAGATGAGGATTGTGAACGTTTCAATTTGCTGAGTGCACGAGGTTGAGAGGCAATGGAAATAACCGAGCGGAGTGCGGAGTGATTGGATGCACCGTGCTTTGGATTCTCCTGGGGAATTGGCCAGTTATATGGCGAATATAATTTCCTGCGTTATGGTGAAGACAAAAAATGAGTATTTTTGGATGAAGATATTTTGGAGCTGTCCGCCTACCCGGGGAAGAAAAAGCATTCGGATTGATTTCCATCAAGTGCCAAGATAAAGCGGACTTGGGAATATATTACAAAGACTTCAATTAACCTTCTCTCTGCTTTTCGATATCAGATCTTCATTTCCTCTTGCTTCAGTCATCAGGTATCCTTCTTTCCGACATCACACCTTATTACCCTCACCTGAGGAGAGCGTATTGCATCTGAGTCCGTTTGTTTGTCTGTTTGTTTGTTTGTCTTTTTTTGTTCGTTTGTCCGCACAGAATAAATATGATTTTCTCTGCAACCGTTGGTCCGATTGACAGGAAATTTTCACTATAGGTGCAACTCCACCTGTATAATTTTTTAATGACAATTATGACGTCATCGGTCACGTGGTTCAGCCGCCATCTTGGAGAAACCGAAAAACTTTTCACCTCTATATCACCGAAAGCGCTGCATAGATTTTTTTTTTAGACATGGGTCATTGTAAAGAACTCTCCATGTCGAATAACATATGTTCATGATGATGTCATAGGCACCTCCGTTATGACGTCATAATTCGGCAAGTACAAAACTTCATCCGATCAAGATGAAATTTCTTGAGCATTATCGATGGATAAATTGGTGGAGGGGAAAAAAAATGACCATCGGTCACGTGGTTCGGCCGCCATATTTATTTTGACACAGAAGTCTTAAAAAACACTGGAAACGTCCTGGCGACGGTCTCTGATTGCTCTTTCTGGTTTTCTCTTGTAATCGATATTTGATTATATTGTCTTGATTCAGAAAGCAAACATTTTTCTCCTATTTTAATTTTATTATTTTTTTCTTTTAGACAACACGAGACTTCACTTGGGATAAACACAGCTAGAAACTTAGGAGGAATTGACATAACTTCCAGCGGCACTCTTTGTGTCAGCTACGCCATCTTCTGACATTTGCCTTTCTCTCTGAAGCCACGAGACAATTAATGAAAAAAATTTCTCTCTTCCATCGACCCATACTCCCCTTCATGGGATGCCAATCAAAGAGGTGTGTGGAACATCAGTATACCTTGCTCGGTGTCGAGGACGCCCAGGCTTGAGATCTTAGGATCCTGAGTTCGAATCCCGGTCGATCGCTGAATTAAAGCTAGGGGGGTTGACTCGGCCTGTCATCCTTCCGAGGTCCGCAAATTGAGGACCAGTTGGGATGAATGATCCCGGTGTGTACCCCGATTTAAAATAGGTACACCGTATCCCTGCGCATCGTAAGAGACGACTCAGGGTTTGCGTCAGGAAGGACATCTGGCCATAAAAACAATGTCTGAAAAAGGGAACCATGATTGTCATGTGGCCGACAAGGCTAACCCCCACTCTAGCAGGGAAAGTGTCTTTAAAACGATCATTCATTCATTCATTGGTGTCGTGGACGCCATGTTTGTTTATCTCCAAAGATTGTACCATAATTTAGATACTCCTAAGCCCTTTGAAAGATCATTATTTACTGACTCTTCTCGTGCCTTCAATACCATTGTACCACAAATATTCATTAATAAATTACTGAAATTAGATGTTACACCTGAGCTTTCAAGATCAATTCACAAATTTCTTGGAGATAGACCACAATGGGTGAAGTACAATAACATGGAGTCATGTGTCAGAGTTTTGAGTCTAGGGGCACCACAAGGTTGTGTTGTCTCCCCCATTTTATTTTCCTTGTATTCAGGTATACAGGTGACTGCTGCAGTTGAAGTGCTAATTGTAGTATTATCAAGCATGCTGATGATACAGTAATTACTGGGTTCCAACTTAATAGTAACAATGAATTTGTGAACGAAGACTGGTGTGACGTCATTATTTGTTCTTGATGTCAACAACATGAAGGAACTGATATTGGATATTTGACACCTGGCAGGTGATCATGACCATTTGATCATTCATGATCACAGATAGTATCGAACAAGTTACTGAACATATGTATTTGGGGTAAATGATTGATAACAGATTGAAATGGAGCAGGAATTCCCAAGTGTTGGCGGAATTCCCAAGTGTTGGCCGAATTCCCAAGTGTTGGCAGAATTCCCAAGTGTTGGCAGAATTCCCAAGTGTTGGCCGAATTCCCAAATGTTGGCCAAATTCCCAAGTGTTGGCCGAATTCCCAAGTGCTGGCCGAATTCCCAAGTGCCGGCCGAATTCCCAAGTGCCGGCCGAATTCCCAAGTGCTGGTCGAATTCCCAATTGTTGGCCGAATTCCCAAGTGTTGGCCGAATTCCCAAGTGTTGGCCGAATTCCCAAGTGTTGACCGAATTCACAATTGGCCAAATTCCCAAGTGTTGGCTGAATTCCCAAGTGTTGGCCGAATTTCCAAGTGTTGGTCGCTACAGTACAAATCATCGCTAAAGTCAATGTTGGTCGCTAAAGCGGTCGCTGAAAATCATCCCCATAGCATGATGCTTGCCACCACCATGCTTCATGATAGGGATGGGGTTAGATGGGTGATGAGGTGTGATCGGTTACCGCCAGATGTAGTGCTTTGCATTCAGGCCAAAGAGTTCAATTTTTCTCTCATCAGACAACAGAATCTTTTGCCTCATGCTCTCAATCTTTCACGTGCCTTTTTGCAAACTTCAAGCATGCAGTCAGTTGCCCTTTTCTCAGGAGTGGCTTCCGTCTGGCCAATCTCCATGAAGCCTAGATTTGTGAAGGGCTGCAGAGACTGTTGTCCTTCTGGCAGGTTCTCCTGATCGAGGAAGAGTCTGGGCAAGTCCATATTCTTTCCATTTCCTAATGATGGAGCTCACTGTGCTCTTGTTAACTTCCAACACTCTAGAAATTGTTTTATACCTTTCCCCAGATCTATACCTCCCCACAATTCTATCTCGGAGTTCTACGGACAGTTCCTTGAACTTCATAGTAGAGTTTCTGCTCTGACATGCACTGTCAACTGTGGGACCTTGTATAGAAAGGTGTGTTTCCTTCTAAATAGTGTAAAATCAATTGAATTGGCCATAGGTGGACTCCAATCAAGTTGTAGAGACATCTGAGATGCTCAAAGGAAATTGGATGTACCTCAGCTTAATTTGGAGTTGTCATAGCAAAGGGGTTGAATACTTGCTGACTCAAGACATTTCAGCTTTTCATTTTTAATTATTTTGTAAAATGAATTATAAAAAAAACATTTGACATTATGGGGTATCGTGTGTAGATCCACGACCAAAAAAATCTCAATTTAATCCATTTTAAATTTGGGTTGTACGACAGTGCATATCAAAAAAAAGGTAATCCGAATTCAAGGGGTTAATATGCAAAGGTTATTTAGTTTAACAATTTACACATGGTTTACAAATTATGAGGAGATCCTCAGCTTTCCATTGATGCCTTTCATGCATCATTGCTATCACACATGACCGAGTACATGTTCATTGAAAATGGCAAGTTCAAATCGCATTTTTACAAGTTTGGCTAATCGGTGCAAGACGGTTTTAAATGGATGCATTTCTTGTCGACTGCCAAGTTGATTATGTAAAATTGTTAAGCTGGTCTGGTAATCGTCAGTTGCGTCATCCTTTGTTTAAGATGGGTATTTAAGATGGGCCTACAGTGTATGGGTTTAGAGACAGTCTGAGTCATTGAAAAGATGGTTCAACTTACGACTGCACAGCGGACGTTTGTGGTTACAACCTTTCACCAAACTGGAAGTTTGAAGCGAACTCGTGATGCGTTCAGGGAACGTTTCCCAGAACGGGAGCCTCCAGCAGCCAAAACCATCTGGGCGAATGTTAGAAAATACCAAGAGCATGGCAGCGCAACCCATACACTGTAGGCCCATCCGCAACCGCAACAAGCGGTATTCTGGTAGGAGGCACACTGGGCGATCAGAAATGTACATTGCAGCAGTAAGGCAGCAAGTTTTGAAGCATCCGACGGATACGAGCGCAAGATGAAATGGGACGGGATTGCCTTCGGCAACATTCAACCGAATCACAAGACTGGACCTCCACCAACATCCATATCGGATTCACATCCGGCATCAACTTACGCCAGGGGATTTTGCCAGGAGGCTGTTGCTTGCCGGATGGTTGATAGCACGTTGCGAAGCAGATGTCAATTTCCTGCGGTATCTCGTTATCGGCAATGAAGCTGCTTTCGCCATGGACGGCAAGGTCAATACCCATAATGTTCTTGAATATGCACCGACAGGACAACCCCTGGAATTTAATTTTGACACCAACATGAATCGACAAAAGTGGCCTGTTTGGTTGGGACTTTGTGGAAGTGGTCAGGTGATCGGACCATTCTTCTTTCAAAGGAATGTCAATGGTAACATGTATCTGCAGATGATCAATGATGAAGTTTTACCGCAGCTGGAGGAGAACTTTGAGCGACAGGTTCGAGGTGTCTTCAGATATCTCTGGTGGGCCCAAGACGGCGCACCAGCACATCGTCTTATCGCTGTCCAAGATCGACTGAGGGAACTCTTTGGAGACCGAGTCATCGCCCTCAACCATGCAGTGGAATGGCCGCCAAGATCACCTGACCTCACACCATGTGATTATTTCCTTTGGGGACATTTAAAGAACAAGGTGTTCGTAACTCCTCCCCGTGATCTTGACGAATTGCAGGGCCGTATTCGACATGAAGTGGATGCTTTGCTCAATGACCCGGCTATGGTGAGACGAGCAGTTCAGGGCATGCTCCGCCGCTGTTAGCTTTGTGTTGAAAGGGGAGGTGGACATGTTTAAGGTGTGGGTGCATAAAGGCCAATCATTCCTGAGAAAAGTTCACATCTGACGTTCATTTTGCACCAATTATCCTGACTCGCGTCGATTAGCCAAACTTGTAAAAATGCGATTTGAACTTGTCATTTTCAATGAACATGTACTCGGTCATGTGTGACAGCAATGATGCATGGAAGGTATCAATGGAAAGCTGAGGATCTCCTCTTAATTAGTAAACCACATGTAAATTGTCAAAATAAATAACCTTTGCATATTAACCCCTTGAATTCGGATTACATTTTTTTTGATACGCACTGTACAGCAAAAAGAGAAATGTCAAAAGGTGTGAATACTTTATGACGGACCTGTAAATATGTTTTCTAGATTAGATGGATGCACCCCTCACCCCTTTCTTTGAATTGTATCAAATTTATCTTTCTTTGTCTTTGAATTGCCAGTGGAAGGGTGAAAAATTTCCATGTTTTCGGAACTTTCGAAATGACCCACAACTGTGGTTTACACAACTCAAAGCTCAATTCGACAACCGGAACATTCTACCAAGTCCACACGGTTTAAATACATTGCTGGCTCCTTGTCACTAAAGTATTCGACGGAGGCAAGAGCTTTTTTACTGCAACCTCCAACAAACAACTCGTGCACAATTTCAAAGGCCGCGCTCATAAAGCGCACGACCCCCTCTGAGCACCAGTGCTTTCAACAACTCCTTACAATCGAGTATTTAGGAGATCAAAAACCCACACAACTACTGCGTTATATGCAGCACCTTCTCGGTGACCGCCATGCCACCTTCGACCAGTCGCTGCTTCGTGAGTTGTTTTTGCAACGTTTACCACCCCACATCCGCATGAAACTTGCAGGTAATGCATAGCTGGCACTACCAGCTGCTGCGGATCTGGCTGAGCATCTCCTGGATCTTACACTGACCTTCGCTAATGTGACACCTCTACAGCAGCACGATGCACAGCTACAATATGTAATGGCGGACCTTAAGAAGCTCGTTATGGAGCTCCATGCTGTACAACGCCAGTCAAGCCTGTCTTCATGTACCTCTTGTAGGAACAGTGAGAAATGCTGTTCCTTAAGCTACTGTTCACCTTCACTTTCCATGAACACTCCAGATAGGTGTTGGTACCACTTGACCTTCAGTGCTAATTCTCGTCAGTGTAGGGCACGGTGCTCATACCAGATGCAGGTAAAGGACGAGGCCCACAACCAATCGTGACCAGTTCACCTGGACCATACGCCAGTCGCCTTTTCCTCATGGATTGTACTAGCGGATGTCATTTTCTTGTGGATACAGGGGCACAGATGAGCATTGTCCCACCGTCTGTACTGAACGGAAAACTTGACAGGAATTTTCATTACATGCCGCTAACAGTGCTTTTGCTACTTTTGGAGAACGTCTCCTCCAGCTTAATTTGGGTTGACCTTGCTCATTTCCGTGGATTTCTTTTACTATTTCCGACACGAGAAACTATCCTGGGTGCGGATTGTTTTTTGTGTGTCACTTCAATCTCCTCATCGACGTCAAACATTGTCGTTTATTGGATGCCTCGACACAGTTTAGTGTTTTCAGTAAAGCATCCACCATTGCATCACTGAATATCACCAATCAGGCGGTGCTGGTGCCTTCCCATTCCTTAACATACCCCTCGCTCCAGCGTTGTGCTTCCCGCTGGGTGATTAAAATAGCTCGAACCTCGGCCCTTATATATATTCCCCTGTGCACCCACCGGGAGTTAGATAGCCAGCTCGCTTACTCTGGCATCTTACTGTTCCTGTCCCCGGGATTGTTCTGTTCTAACCTGAGTCAATTTTTATTAATTATTAATTAATTAATTGATTGTTAATCTTATTCCTTGCAGATTCTTATTCCTACTATTTGTGGCGTTCCACCCTCGCCCACGTGCTCTTTTCAAAAAGTACTTTATAACTTCCCGTCCATAACTCGCCTATCGGCGAAAATCCAGCCCACCAGACACCGGATCACGCATCACATCGAGACCACCGGAAGTGAGGGCACATATAAATATACATATACACACAACCCTAACCCTAACCCCAACCCTAACAACTATTGGACCCCTTGTTTTCGTGCGTGCTCGCTGACTAGCACCCACAAAGTTATGCATCTCCCGCCAGGAGTTTGACTATACGTTACAATGGGGGGGGGGGGGGGGGGGATCATCAGACCATCGTCCAGCAGTTGGGCTTCACCCCTACATGTGGTACTCAAAGAGGCACCTAGGGATTGGAATTCTTTTGGGGATTACCGGTTCTTAAAGAAACCGACTGTTCCATACCATAACTCCATTCCACATATTTAGGATTTTACCAGCACACTCCATGGTGCTACAATCTTCTCCAAGGTCGACCTCATTCGTGCATACCATCAGATTCATATGGAATGAAACGATATCCTGAAAAGAGCAGTCACCACACCTTTCGGCCTGTTCAGATTCCTTCAGATGTCATTTGGGTTATGCATGGCCGTACAAACCTTTCAATGTTGTATCAATCAGGTGCTCCAGGGATTATACTTCTGGTATGTGTATACAGATTATACAGATGAAATTCTAATCACCAGTGTAATCGGTGAAGAACACTAGGAACGCCTCCGTCTCATCGTCACCCATTTGCAGGACTTCGGCTTTGCCATCAATCCCACAAAGTGCATTTTCAGCTTTCCGGTGTTGAATTTCCTTGGTCACTGTTAGCCGCTCAGGCATCCGTTCACTCAAGGAGAAGGTGCAGATTATTCAGGATATTTCTATTACCTTCATCTCAATACAAACTGCGAGAGTTTTTAGGCCTCGTCAACTTTTATCATCCAATTTATTCCAAATGCAGCCACAACACTGCAGCCGCTGAACAAATTACTCACAACGGGTGAGCACCCTGAAGTGTTCTGATGGGCAGAGCCAACATTGTCAGCCTTCCGCACCATCAAAGATGCACTGGCCAACCCTCACTCCTGATTCACCAAAGCCAGAGGAACCAACATGCCTGATGGTAGATGCTTCTGAGGTTGCAGTGGGTGCAGCTCTTCACCAGTTCGTTGATGCTGATTGGTGTCCATTGGTCTTTTTCTATAAAGTGCTGAAACCACCAGAGCGCAAGTACAGTGCCTTAGATCGGGAATTTCTCACTGTACGTTTCGCCATCAACTACTTTCGCCACTTATTGGAGGCCAGACAATTCTCTGTCCTGACTGACCACAAACCTTTAACTTTCTCACTGCCCACCCATTCGGACTCGCTCTCCTCGCACACTTTGCCAACTCAGTTGTCTCTTGCAATTCACCACTGACATTCACGGGGATTTTCAAGAATGTAACCCCTGAGAGTGGCAAGGCCTTCCTGCATTTACCTAAACACTGCATGGGGTATCATGTTCTATGAACTCTCTAGTTTATTATTCTTGCTGTCTATGATTGCTGCGGTGTCGCCATGTTTTTCTTCTTCCACGTTTCCTCCCTGTAATAAATCCCCATTTTGATGAGCACTTGTGTGGTGATCGGAAATGTGAGCAACAGCATTTAGCGAGAATTTGTTTATTAATCCGTTAGAGGGGCAGATTAGGTCCGCACTGGAATGCAAAACAAATGTTGATTGTGACTTCGCTTGGCTCTTCCTGTTGTCAGATTCACCACGGTCGTGTTTTCTGAGATGCTGATAGGCAAATTAACCAAACAGCTGTCGCACCAAATTTTATGCCATACCGTTTTATGACGGTTGTTGAATACGCACGACCAACACAATATTCAACATGCCATAATCAAGCTCGAACGACTAAACACATTTGCTTGAATTTGTTTGAATCCGACCCAGCTAGCTATAAACTGTCATCCCTGTGATTCATCAGAGTGTGCCGTCCCTCCAATGGACGGTAAACAGGTGCCCCATCTGCCAGCATTCATTGGTGGATGTGAAAGATCCCATGGTGCCCTTCGCGAAGAGTCGGCGAGCCATTGCCGGCACCTATGAACTAATTCCTGCCATAACCAGCAGAGGGCGTTGCATCAACAACGGCATGGCCACGACTCAGCCAATGACGCTACCCCGCATCCTCGTGCTGCCCCCAGAAGAAGAAGAGGAATAACCCAAAAGCTCTTCAAAAAAAAACCACCTGATACAAGGATGCCATGGACGTTTGAAAAAATCGGGGCGAACCTTCAGAGGAAAAAACGGTCTCAATTGGAATGTGTTGTGATGCTTTAATGACAACCAATTTCAAACAAGGAAGGTCTTTTGAAAACGATTGGGGGAAAAAAAAAACTTTAAAAAGAAATAGGAAGCTTAAGAGAGAAATAGAAATTGTGAATTTTATCACTTTGTCAATCTCTCTCCATGTGAGGGGTATGCCAAGAATGTCTGTGGGCTCATTACCAGGTTTCCATGTATTCCTACTTTCCTGTTCATTACCTTCCCGCAGATGTGCTCCTGTCCATCATTTCCAGGGTGAGAAAGACTCATTTATGCTTAATCTCTGCAGTTCGCTCTGTTGGGATAATAGATTGGCAAAATTGCATTGCTCACTTTCTTGGATCTGGGATTACCTTTTTCTCATTTGACCTTTCCTGCAGTTTCCAATTGCAGTGGCAAAATTACCATCATCATTAATTCAGGGATGTTATTCAAATGAAAACTGTGAAACATACATTTTCATAGGGCGTTGTTTCTCAGAGCTTTAGAGTTTTATTATTCAAATTGAATTCTTCGACGCATTTCATTTAACTTTCTTCTTGGCAGCTGCTGCTCTTTTGTCTATCTTTGCAGACAGCTCCTTCGCATACAAGATGTCCCACGTAAGACTGAACCGATGAATTTTTTTTGATTAACTCGTAAAATGGAAGCAAATTCCATTGAATTTATTTAGTGTACAAGGTCAAGGCTCGTGGAAGAGTTAGAACCTTGAACGGATCAGGACGCACCGGATAAATAATTGGGATTTGGGGAACAATTGGGGGGAGACAATGTACGGAAAGAGCAGAGGGTGCAAGCAACATGTCTGTGATGCCGAAGTCATAGGCCCAAAGACTCAACATTGTTCATCGCGGGAGATTGAAATGATGTTCAAGGCCTTGATTTCCATGGCGTCAAGCTGAGCAAGGTGTGAGGCAGGAAAGCCAGCCTGGCTGCGGATGAAGCACTTGTAGGTGGATAGCAGTTCACCTGTGCCAAAGAAGACTTTGTACGATGGAGGATGCCCAGTTGGTATCTGGCTTTAGAGGCCAATTTTGACATGTCATTTGCCCACGAAAGATCTTGGTTGATAGTGAGACCCAGGAGTTTGAGTGACTAAACCTCGTCAAGAGGATTGTTAATAAAGTAGATATGAGGGTTTGCATTACGGTCCTTTTGGAGAGAGGGGTCATTACGGTCAAATCATTGGTATCTCCCATGATGAAGCTGATTCTCAGGGCCTTTCACTCACTCACCGCAGGCAGGTTGGTGATCTTTCTGTCTTCTACCGACTCCTCTTCGGCGTTGCTCCCCCAGCTCTCTCTGTGCTCTGTCCCCCAAATATTCCTACAGGTCGCACAAGATCTGCCTGCAACCCTCTCATGGTTAAACTGCCAAAATCAAGACTCTCTGCTCACCTTCACTCCTTCATTCCTCTTTTCTCCCACCTCTGGGGCAAACTCCCCCACCCTCTTCAATCCCACTCCTCCCTCCACGTCATTAAAACAGCTGTTCACCACCATCTCTTATCTTCCTCCATCCAAAACCTTAATCTTTTCTACCCCTGTTAATACAAATACAAATCCACATCTTTCAATCTCCGACTTCTTTCCTGAAATTCCTATTAGTGTCCATTTGTCTTTTGCCGTGTGCCCCTCCTCTCTACCCCCCCCCCCCCTCCTCACCCCCTCTTCCCGCACAGACGACGATCTACCGACATCCCTGTTCTCCACTGTTGTGCTTGTGTGCTTTTCTCTCTCTCCCTCTTGTCTCTCGTTTCCTTTATTATATTGTTGCGGTATCCAGAGCGGAATCTCACTTCCGACACCAAATTGTTGCGGTGCTCGGAGGAATTCCGCTCCTGAACACCGAATGTGTTATGGCCCGGGGTTCGGGTTTACTACGAGGGGGATAACCTCCGTTCCCTCCCGAACTTACCAGACCTGTGGCTACCACGCACGAATAACTTGGTGCTTAGCAGGTTGCGAATCAGCAACTACAAACACCGATTAGTCCTTCACGTGATCGCTTACATGTACCACGTGACGGTCCCAATCGGGAGAACGTACCGTACGTACCCTCCGGCGGTTTCCTTGATTCCATAATGGAAATTTAGACGGCCGAGCGAAAACAGTTGGTCACCGCCAGAGGGATGCTAAAGCCGTTACAGTCGATGTTAAACTGGATACGAACAATGGCAGATCAATGGAGAAGAGACATTCACAGACAGAGAGAAAGGAAACGTTTAACAATTTGCTTTATTACAGATATTTACAATGTAATTATTTCAATATCAAAGAAAAAGGGACGAGAAGCAGAAACTCAGCTGATTCTACGCCTTATTACGATTACTACAGATAAACATTGTTGTGGAAAACCAATCAGGTCCACACAACTTTAGTCCAACTTGTGGTTTAATTCCATTTAGATCATGACATCATCCTGTAATGCAGGAAATGCAATAAGTATACGATGTGGCATCACATGGGACCATTCATAACATTCAATGCAAGCAAGCTGGATATTCTATGCTGGCGTACCATTAGCGAGTCTACCAGATGTAACGTGTCACAGGAGAAGTCTCGGAGCACCGTCCGCAGCAGCGGGTCTTATAGTCACGCCCCTAGCGGTGTCAACGAGCAGCGAGCATCACCCCGGGTTCAGTACGAATACGATTTCACTACATTCTCCCCCCCGTCAGAATTATACGGCGGTGTGGCTAGAAGCGAGCGAGCGTCAGCACGAACAGGGTGCGGAACATCAGTCGACCCAACCGTATCGGGCCGGGTGGCGAATTTCTCTGCCAGCACGCGTCCGAAATTCCCCGGGTATGGCATCACGTATCCCTGTGTCCCCGGCGTCGGAGGCGCCATCAGGGTCGGGTGACGAAGGGGGTAACTCCAAGTCGTCGGGCCCAGGTAGACCCGGCGAGGGGAGAGTCGGTAGACTTTCGGCGATGGGAGCGTCGGGAGAGGCCATAGTCTCATAGATGGGTTCGGTCAGTCCGTCCGATTCCCTACTCAGGTCGGCGACCCCGCAAGGGGCAAGGTGACGGACGGAGACAGTAGTCTCACGGCCATCAGTCGTCATCACACGAGCATGCTCAGGATTAGCCTGGAGAATCTGCACTTTGTCCACTAGGGGGTCGTACTTGCTCGTGCGAACCGCCCGTTTAAGGTAGGCCGGCCCGGGCCCAGCGAGCCAACTGGGCAAAGACCGTATACACCCCGTGCTCCTGGGGTGGTGGAAAAGTCGCTCGTGGGGAGTTTGGTTGGTTGCCATACACAGGAGAGCCCTGATCGAGTTCAACGCCGCAGGTAGCGACCAAGCCCATTTATCGAGGCCCCGGCCGAGGGTCCGGAGGTTGAGCATGACGGCCCTCCAGATAATCCCGTTGAAGCATTCGATCTGCCCATTAGCCTGGGGTCTGTACGGCGTGGTGTAACTAGAAGCAATGTTATTTTGGAGCAGATAGCCGCGCACCTCCTGAGACAAGAAGGCCGCACCCCGGTCGGTATGGACATAGGCCGGGTACCCGAACATTGAGAACAAGTTCTGTAAGCATCGCATCACTGTGGCAGCAGTCATGTCCGCGCACGTATAAGCAAAGGGGAATCGCGAGTACTCATCGACGATAGTGAGCAGATAGCGAGAGCCGCTCGACACCGGCAATGGGCCCTTGAAATCCATCGCCAAGCGTTCCCACGGTCGCATAGCCTTAACCAGAGTCCCCATGGGAGGGTTATAGAAACGCGGTTTGATTTCCGCGCAGATAGCGCAGTCGCGACAGATACGGCGGATATCGTCAATCGAGTATGGGAGATTGCCACGCCGCACAAAATGAGCGAAACGCGTTACGCCGGGATGGCCCGCAGTGGCATGCAGCACCCGTAGGCCCTCCAAAGAGGTGATACCCGCGCATGTAGCCGGTCATGATAAGGCATCGGCGGCCCGGTTATCCTTCCCCAGGCGATATTTGATGGTGTAACAGAAGTCGGCGAGTTCGATATGCCAGCGAGTGATTTTCTCATTCTTAATGCGCTGGGCGTGTAAGGTGTCGTACATGAACGCAACGCTTTGCTGGTCCGTGATGATTTGGAAGCACCGCCCGAGTAAGTACGGGCCCCATCGCCGAATAGACTCGACGATCGCATACGCTTCCTTTTCGACGGACGAGTGTCTCCGCTCAGCGGTGGTAAGAGTCCGTGAAAAGAAAGCCACGGGACGCCCCCCTTGGGAGAGGGTCGCCGCGATGGCCTGATCCGAGGCGTCACTTTCGAGGATGAAAGAGCCGCTCTCGTCGATTGACGCCACGGCGGCTCGGGCGATGTCGGCCTTAAGGCCTTCAAAGGCCGCCAATGCGGCCGGACTCAGTGGGAAGGTGTCGCAGGCCACGAGGGGCGAAGTTTCGCGGAGAAATTTTGCACCCATTTGGAGTAATGGGCGAATAGCCCGAGGCCGCGCTTCAGGGACGCCCGATCACAGGGAGGGGCCATGTCGAGCAAAGGTCGCAGACGCTCCTTATCCGGAGCGACAGAGCCATGGGTCACGGTGTACCCCAGAAGATCTATCGTGCGTAGGGAGTATTGGCACTTATCCTCGTTCATAGTTAAGTGATACCTCTGCGCGACCTCAAGGAAGCGCTTCAGATTAGCATCATGGTGCCCTTGGTCATATCCACAAACCGTAAGATTATCGAGGTAGACGAAAACATCGGTTAAGTGCTCCCGCGCAATGAGGTCATCCATGGCCCTCTGGAAACAAGCGACCCCGTTCGTTACCCCAAAAGGCAATCGCGTAAATTGGTACAACCGCTGCCCCGACTCAAAAGCAGTATAGATACGATCCGCCCTAGAGATAGGGATCTGGTGGTACGCACTACGGAGATCGAGAGTGCTATAGACCGAATACTGGGACACCTGTTGCACCAGCGCGTCCATCCCCGGAAGGGGGTAGGCATCCAGCTGTGTAAAGCGGTTAATCGTTTGGGAATAGTCGATTACCATGCGTCTGCGGTGGGCCTCGCTGCGCACCACCAAGACCTGGGCGCGCCACGGCGACCTGTTAGGTTATATGATGCCGTCTTTCAAGAGCTGAGCCGTTTCGTCCGCAATGAATTGCATGTCTGCGTGAGAGTAGCGCCGTGATTTCACCGCGACAGGGGTACAGTCGGAGGTTAGATTGGGGAACAGCGAAAGCGGCTGGATGTCCATTTGCGCTAGGGCGCACACCGCAAGTGCGTTGTCCGCCCCCACAACAAGCATGTCAGGCCCACCAAACTCCATTACCAGACGTCCATGCAGCTTAAGAAAATCGTGTCCTAACAGAATATCAGCACATAAAGCGGGTAAAACCATAAGGTGTACATCAGGAAAAACCCGTCCCTTTAGCACGAGTTTCAATCGGCATTCCCCCTTCGTGCTGAGTCGAAGCCCCTGGAAAGCCATGAAGATCCGTCTCGTAGACCTCCAGATCCGCCATCCATGCCTGAGCACAAGTCGCTGGTCGATAAAACTATCCGTAGACCCTGTATCCACCAAGGCCCGAACACAATGGCCTTCGACCATGAGGGGAATAAGGGCTTGAGCCAGGCCAGACGAGGCTGCTGGGAGTGGGACTGAACCCCCCGAATGGGTCGGACAAGCCTCGCGGGTGGATCCTATGCCCGCAGCAGTTTTGCGGTCGTGGCCGGAGTATGCGTTGTCCATGGGGAATCCATTAATGCCATCAGAGGGCTTTCCCAAGCATTCCGGTGTTTCGCGATTCAAAATCTGACAATTCTGACGGGAAAAGGCCTCCGTTGTATTCGAAATCGCCTTTTCCGGGGTGAGGGCCACCGTTAGCTCGTGGACGACACGAGGAGAACGTTCCGCTGGGGCTTGGCGAGGCTTCAAAGCCCCTTGCGTGGCCCGGAGTTTGGTCAAGGACACGTACTTCGTGCCCGATTGAGGATGAGACTGTGGTGGCTGTCCGGTGACGCCCGCCAAGGCGCGATTCAATGAGCCACGAGCCGCGTGCCGTTTTCCTGCACACTTTCGCGTAATGTCCCTTTTGCGAGCACAAATGGCATATAGCATCTCGTGCCAGACACACGGGCCGGGCATGGCGTGGCCCCCCACAGAAAAAGCATGCGGCCCCGCGTAAGGCCTTGGGTCTGGCCGTAGCGGCAGCCGTCAGGACTGGGTCTTCCTTCGGAGCATCCCGGAGTTCCGCGAGCAGGTCCGCGTCCTCGGCGGTAGCACTCTCCGGCCGGGCGTGTAGTGTAGTGCCCGCCAAGAGGCGCGTGCGATCATAGGTGTTCGATTGCATCCGCGCTTCGGTGTATACTTTCCCTTGCTCGAGTGCCGTAGCAAAGGTCAGGTCGGTCTTCTCTAGGAGCTTGAGCCTTAGTTCCTGGGAGGAGACCCCTGCAATAAAGGCATCTAAAAGAAGATCATCCTGAGACTGCGCGGGAGTCCGTGGCTCCTTGATGCTGTCCAGCAAGAGCTGCCGGAGCTCCTGGGCGTAGTGTTCCATCGCCTCGTTGGGTTGCTGACGTCGCGTTAGCAGCAAATATCGTGCATACACCGGGCTTTTCTCCTTTATGTACAGCCGTTTGAGCTCCGCGATCGAGAGGTCATACGTCGCGAATTGAGCGATGGAATTGTACACCTTGTAGTCGATTTTTGAATGAAGCGTTGCTAGCTTCGCGGCAGCCGTCGGCGCGGTCTCAGGCTCCTCGAAATGATTCTCCAATGTTCTGAGCCAGTGCTTCAGTTGCAAGCCACCATCCGGGGCTTGCGGGTCGGCGCAGAATACGGCAACCGCCAGCGTCTTGTTGCCAGCCATGTCGGTAGATATAAATGGAATTAAGTGTTGTGGAAAACCAATCAGGTCCACACAACTTTAGTCCAACTTGTGGTTTAATTCCATTTAGATCATGACATCATCCTGTAATGCAGGAAATGCAATAAGTATACGATGTGGCATCACATGGGACCATTCATAACATTCAATGCAAGCAAGCTGGATATTCTATGCTGGCGTACCGTTAGCGAGTCTACCAGATGTAACGTGTCACAGGAGAAGTCTCGGAGCACCGTCCGCAGCAGCGGGTCTTATAGTCACGCCCCTAGCGGTGTCAACGAGCAGCGAGCATCACCCCGGGTTCAGTACGAATACGATTTCACTACAAACATCACATGGGCGCCCAGCACACTTTCACGGGGAGGGGAACAAACAACGAAGGACCTGATAGTACAAAGGCTATGATGCTCCCAAATTCCTCTCCTCGTGGAGTCAACGTCCTGTTGTCACCACTGAGAAGCACCAGCAGGTAAAGACGATCCCAACACGGACCGGTAGAGTGAGGTCGATCGTCAGCACGGCAGAGTGACCCAGGCAAAGCGAGGAGCACATGTGCCAGGCCAACAATCCAGGCCCGAGGAGTGGAGCACACGTGCCCAGCGAATCCAGCAGTCAGACAGGCCCAGAGCCGACAAAGAGACAGGCCCAGAGTGTAGCAATGCAGGTGTTGAGGTCTGCGAGAGGGAGACCAGCGAAGAGCACAAAATGTCCATGTACTCAGTGGGGCGAGAGAGACCGGGCAGAGAGCAAAGTGTCCACGTGCAAGAGCCAGCACAACTACGACCGCCTGTGACCAAGAGCCCGGATCAAGAGAGCAATCGAACCGTGACCACCTGCGATGCCAACCATGAACCAAGAGAGTCCAAAAACGTGTACCAAAATCCTTTGTTCCCCCTCTAAGGGGAAGGGGGGAAATCTTGGAGGTCTCCTGGCTCCTGATTGGTGGAGCCTGTAACTCTGCCCCCCCCCCCCCCCCAAGTTTCCCCACAGTAACTTTCACCCCGAATGGTGGGTTTCTCTTCCCCTGCCCCACAAAATCTCTCAAGGGAACTTTTATCTGCTGCTGGGATGGTGTGCCTCTGAGCCTCGTGCATTAACTGGTAACATATCCCTTATAAGTGGAGGACCAATTTTCCTTTCCCCAACGCATAAAGACATACTAACCCGAAATAAGGGTAAGGGACTAAGATAATGGTCTGCTATGAAATAACTATTCTAAGGGACCTACAGTATATGGTGGTTGACATTACTTTTTAGTGTTTTCTCAAAACCACAACACTATGTTTTATGTGTCACTTTATGTTTTTGTGTTTAATATGTTTGCTCTCACACAAGCCTCGACTCTATATAAAAATAAAAATAAAAGAGAGAGAAAAAAAGAGTGTGAGAGTGTGATATTTATCAGGAGTGAAAGAGGTATTCTGAGTATTTGACCAGCTTGTGATTAGAATTTGAAGCTCAACACATTGGCCGGCCTTGTATTTGTATTTGAAGAAGTTTGACGGATTGTTCATGTTCATTCGATTTCTCCATCATTTTCTTGGGTAAATCTTCTCATGTGTTAGGAAAAGTCACATTTTATTGCATTTCCTTAGCGAAGAACGGAAATGCTCGCTCACGCTGCCATCACAATTCAAATTTGTTACATCACTGAACTGTTCCAAGTAATTTCCTGTTAAAGCAGAACTACTCACCGTGAACGAGGCCTTTGTTTGTAGGTCAGTGGAGTACTGCTCTCCCTTATGGGCTTCGCCGCAGCATCACGCCTGTCTCTCCTGGAATCTGTGGAATCCAAAGCTCTCATCAATATTACAATCTCCTGCAATTAAGCCGAAGCACCATGTCTGTTGCTCTCATGTTGCAAGAAGGTGTTGTTTTTTACAGTCCCCCTCTTCCGGTTCAACTCCCTCTGCTCTTTCAGCACTCCGACCCTCCCCATCAACTCCATGGTGTATGCGATCTAATAAACACTCCTGCTAATTTTCCCAAGTCCAGGCTTTTTGCACACCTAACTCTTCTATTCCTCTTTTCTTCTGCTTGTTGATCGCCTTCGCGAGTCTGTTCAGTCCCGCTCTTCCCCTTATATCTGCAAGCCTGCAGTGCATCGCCATTTTCTGTCATTCCAAATTCCTCCACGCAATCTTTTAAAAGTGAATAACCCTACCTACTCCCAACCCTCTTACCTGCAGAATATTGTGGTTCCTCCCATATCCTCTATCTCTTATTTTCCTTAATTGACATATGTGGGAAAATTACACGCCTAGACAAGGAATGGAATCCAGGTCCCCTGGTGATCCGTACCAGTGCTCTGCCATCTGAGCTATCTGGGCAACCCTGACTGAGCATGAAATTTTCCCACGCATAGAATTGCCACTCTTTCCTTCAATGCTTCCGGGGCACTCGCTGCCGACCCCATAGGAGCACCAATGGCCTGCTCACGAGTCTTCCTCCAATGGTGGGGAAGGGGGAATGTGTGGTGGTGAGGGGGGGTGGGGGGGGGGGGGGTAGGGAGGAGGGGTAAATGACAATCCTCTTTTCCTGTTCATTTATTCCGTTGCTTGTGTTGTGTCCACCTGTTGCCCCACTGTTACATTGTTGCCTTTAACCCTCTGTTATTAGTCCTCTACAGGTTTCACCAGAGTGGACTATAGGTTTGCTCTCCGTTTGTCTGTATGTCCCACCTGTGGTTTTTCAGATCTTTTCCCAAACCCTTTAACATATTGAACGGAAACTTAGTAAATGGCTTTATTATGATAAGTTACAGAACAAGTTCGAGTTTCAAGACGTTTTGTAAATTGTTCACAGAGTTATGACCTTTTTGGACTTGGAAAATATCACATCGGTAGGGGACATGTATTGCAAAGCAATTCTCGCTCTTGTTTCACTCTTCCCTGAGCCTAGATCTTGTATTAAAAACAATGCAATGTACTATTCCATGTGAAAAGGAAAGCTCCTGGTTTCTGTTCAATGATGGCGTATAATTGTTTCTGACTATTATAACCACCCCAGAGGAAGCCTTGGCCTGTGAGAGGAAACATCAGCACTTGCCATCAAGTAATCTATACCGAACCTCTTCGTGAGAACCAGATCTGCTCTCTTCCTTTGGAATCAGATGTGAGTTGTGGATGTTTCCCTTGAATCATCTGTAGCATTGAAGAGTGTCAGGGTTTGTTCATTGACTCTGGGTACAGAGAAGCCTGTGTCTGTGGGGGGTTTTCAGCAACATCTTTGTACCCTGTGGCTCTCCAGGTCTACTTCTTCAGGAATGGGAATCTGTTTGTATCTGAAGCTGTGAAAAACACCCAGAAAACCCAAAATGTGCACCTTTTTCCAAATAACTCACAATTTTCTCAAAAAAATAAGTTAAACTTGACACAAGTATTTGGTCTCCACAATTCTTTATTTCACTGTTAATATTACCTAACCTTTGTTTTTGATTCAGAACTTAATATATCCTTCTAAATCAGAAAATAATAAAGAAATGGCATTGACAAAATTATTGACTCCAGAGACTTAATATTTGGTAGCACAGCCATTGGACAAAATAACTGCAGTCAAGCACTTCCTATAGCCATTAATGAGCTTCCTCCACCTCTCTACTGGCAGTTTGACCCAATCTTCTTGTGCAACCTGTTCCAGTTCTCCCAGATTTGAAGGGTGCCTTCTCCCAACTGCTGCTTTCAGATCTCCCCACAGGTGTTCAATGGGATTTCGATCTGGACTCATTGCGGCCACTTCTGAACAGCCCAGCGTTTTGTCTTGAACCATTCCTGGGTGCTTTTTGAAGTGTGTTTGGGGTCATTGTCCTACTGCAAGACCCATGACCTTCGACGGAGACCCAGCTTTCTGACACTGGGTTGAACATTGCGCTCCAAAATGTTCCAAAAAATTCTACTGCAAACCAAAGAAATACATTTGGGGATACCAATTTTTTTTTTTTTTCAACAACTTTGTGGAAGAAATGATGCATTACTTGAAAAAACTGCATAGTCTAGTAGGAAGACTAGGTCCCCCTGCACCCCCCGGAGATATACTTCTAATCAGTGTTTCTAGATTGGAAAAAATGTGTAGAAAATGACTAGCTATGGCCCCAAGCTGAAAAAATGTCCCACATACCATTTTTATGCAAATTACTGCTGCAAATTTTATGCAAAATTATGCAAATTTTATGCAAATTTTTGATGAGGAGTAGAGTTGAGGGGTCTTTGAGGGCTTCATCGAGGTGCTCTCGGTTGCAAGACTGGGTCATTCTGAGAAGCACAGCAGGGTCAGAGATCATGATGTTCTCCTCCTCAGTGAATCTCTCCATCAACAGCCTCTCCATTGCCTCACACACTGTTTTGAGGCAAAAGAGGGACTTTGCGTAGGCCTTTCCACTGAGAACACCTTTGAGAGATCCACTTGTTACTAGTTGTGCCTCAAAGAGAATCTCTGCATATCCAGAACCACGCATCTTGTGTCCAGTGAGCATCCCGATGTAGTTCATGGATGTGTGGAAGGGTCCAATCGTTACTACATGACTAGCAAATTCATTTGGCCAGCGCCAGATGATGGGAAGGGCTTTCATGCAGACACCCAGATCAAATGTATTCAGGACCCATCTCTGACCCACCTCAGCAGTTGCTGCCTCGGAACGCTTCAGTAGCTCACGAACAACTGCGTTGTCTGTGATCGGTCTGTGCCTGGTGCCTGCATGGCATGGCAATGGCCTGCAGCCTGTGCCTGGGCTAGGGGGTTTCACCTCTGCAACTGGTTCTCCCCCACCCAGCAAATCAACAGTCGACTACTGCACGCCTATCCACCAACCGATCACAGACAACGCAGTTGTTCGTGAGCTACTGAAGCGTTCCGAGGCAGCAACTGCTGAGGTGGGTCAGAGATGGGTCCTGAATACATTTGATCTGGGTGTCTGCATGAAAGCCCTTCCCATCATCTGGCGCTGGCCAAATGAATTTGCTAGTCATGTAGTAACGATTGGACCCTTCCACACATCCATGAACTACATCGGGATGCTCACTGGACACAAGATGCGTGGTTCTGGATATGCAGAGATTCTCTTTGAGGCACAACTAGTAACAAGTGGATCTCTCAAAGGTGTTCTCAGTGGAAAGGCCTACGCAAAGTCCCTCTTTTGCCTCAAAACAGTGTGTGAGGCAATGGAGAGGCTGTTGATGGAGAGATTCACTGAGGAGGAGAACATCATGATCTCTGACCCTGCTGTGCTTCTCAGAATGACCCAGTCTTGCAACCGAGAGCACCTCGATGAAGCCCTCAAAGACCCCTCAACTCTACTCCTCATCAAAAATTTGCATAAAATTTGCATAATTTTGCATAAAATTTGCAGCAGTAATTTGCATAAAAATGGTATGTGGGACATTTTTTCAGCTTGGGGCCATAGCTAGTCATTTTCTACACATTTTTTCCAATCTAGAAACACTGATTAGAAGTATATCTCCGGGGGGTGCAGGGGGACCTAGTCTTCCTACTAGACTAGCAAGGGTGCCAATATTTGTGTGTGTGTGTGTGTGTGTGTGTGTGTGTGTGTGTGTGTGTGTGTGTGTGTGTGTGTGTATGTATATGTATGTATGTATGTATATATATATATATATATATATATATATATATATATATATATATATATATATACACAGTCACGTGAAAAAGTAAGTACGCCCCATGTAAAGTTTTGACATTTTCAGCATATTTCAACATACAGCTATTTGATCTTCATTTCAACAATATTGACAGATAAAGATGATATAATATAACAAATATCATGAAACATTTACATTTTGTAGTCCATTGTATAATTTACATAAACATAAATGCAAATTTCCCTAAGGGTAGTGTTATGGGATCCTCCCCTATCCTCTGGTCTCTGTAAACCTCCGAACCCCGAGGGAGTCCCCGGCAGAAAGATGTGTTGTCCTTGGTTGAAAACAAGCCAATCAATAATGAGTCCACACCAAGGGTTACGAACAAACCACAATATATTATAAATCCCACACAGGAATCACGACCCACTTAATACAGCACGTCACAATATAATTCCTATCTACAAGTGGCGCCACCGTACCGAGCCCGTTAACCCCGAAACTCACGGCCCTTGCCCCAATGTCTCTGTATGCCTCCAAGGTGACGTCGATTCGCTCCAGCGATCGTGGACTCAATATCCGATTCCAATCTGGGGAAGCGGCGTCGATCGAACCAACCTGCAGGCCATGTGGTCTAATCTCCAGCACGATGGCGGTAGAATGGGAAATCTCCCCAAAGACGATTTCGGGTACGTACCCGGTTGCGGTTCAATCCGCGAGTCTCCTCAATAACCCTCCCACAGCCACTGACTTGTACAGCCGTCCCCGGCAGCCCACCAGAGAGTAACGCCTGGTCGACGCGCCGCAAAAACCTGGGCACTGCCAGTGATGCGCGTGGCGAAGATGGCGGTCGGCTTTCTCTTGCACCTGGGTTGGGAGGTGAGGATACTCGGCAACCTCCACGAGGATACCCGACTACGCAGGCGCCGCAGCAATTCGGCGATCTCCTATCGTGCGGACGTCTTTTCAAGGAAAGTTCCCTTGTCCTGCACGTTCGACTGCTCGGTCTGGAGCTCCAATCCGAACACGTCTCCTCACGATCTTCCTTCTCTTCGCTCCACCTCTTCCTCTTATCTCTTCCGGGTCACGATCCGATTTCCGGCCACCTTTGACCCAGAGCGCTTTTAACCCTTTTAACCACAATAAGCATTATCAACATCCGCATCATCAATAAGCAAGAAGCATCAACCCTGGTAACAAGAACCACCATTATTAGGGCCGGTATCCGTAACACTTCCCCCCCTCAAGAAAGAAAGTTTGAACATAGGGAAAACTTTCGTTGTCGGCAAAATTCTTTACACAAACAAAAGTAAGCTCACCCCCAGATCATCAAGTCCTGTGAGCAACAACAATCCATAGTTCCCAAAAATAAAGCAACAATATTCGACACAACCCACAGAGATTTCCAAAGTTAATTCCCTCTGGACCAAGCATCAGCAACGACATTGTCCCTGCCCTTTACGTGCCCAATTTCCCAGTTGAACTCCTGCAAAGCCAACTCCATCTCATCAACCTCGGATTTTTGTTTTTCATTTTTTTGAATGAAGGTTAAGGGGTTGATCAAAAATCCAATGTTAAGCAACTCGATAGCACTTTTTCTGGGAGGCCAAGCCGAGTATTCACTACATGGACGCCTTTAGGAATGTGGAGTTCACGGATAGTCCGGGGAGGAAAGTTCACTACATGGACGCCTTCAGGAACGTGGAGTTCACGGTTAGTCCGTGCAGGAAAGTTCACTACCTGGACGCCTTTAGGAAGGTGGCGTTCACGGTTAGTCCGTGTAGGAATCTGGGCTCGGCGGCTCCGCCGTATTTAGTGCTTCAACTTCTCCGGACTCCTAATAGTTACTGTGGGACCACTTGCGCTTAGTAGTCACCTGACTGGCGGTCTCCTTCTCGGCCAGTGCTCTGACAATCATTCTTTCGGGACATGCGGTAACTCTGGGAGCCTCCATAGTAATATCGGCTGTGGCCACCACCAAAACTACCGCCAAGTTGTCCTCTCCTGTAGACCTCTCGACGCCTACGAAATGCCTTCCCTACTGTTATGGTCCGACCCTCCAAATCCTTGCCATTCCAATTCTTCTCTGCCTCTCTGGCGTCTTTTGTGCTTGCAAACGTGACAAAACCGAACCCTCTTGACTGTTGCGTTTCCCTGTCTTTTACCAACCGCACTTCCACAAGCGGCCCATATCTGTTGAAGACAGAGGTCAGAACTTCTTCCTCTGTTTTGAAGTTCAGTCCCCCTACAAATAACTTGGTACTTTTGTCACCATCCCGAGCTGGTGTGGTGTTATTTTCCCTGCTGGGCTCTTTACCAACCCTCGGGTTACCATAAACTTGACCCCCGGCCAAATCATTTCCGATAACCACAGATACTCCCTCTACAGGAAGCGTGGCTTGTAAACCGACGGTGACCGGTCCTGACATCAAATCTGACTCCAAATGGATGACATGAAGTGGAGCACTAACACAGCCACCGATCCCTTGTAACCGAACACTATCACCAGTTGCTGTACTCTCTGACAATGGCAAAATGCCTTCAAGCATTAAGGATTGATGTGCTCCTGTGTCCCTCAATACCCTAACAGGTCTTGGGTTAGTCGAGTCTCCCTTCAGTGAGACAAACCCCTCATAAATAAATGGTTGGTAACTCTTCTGCGGGCGATATCTCACATTTGCCATCGCATTCGGAGTTGTACTAGTCGGACTCCGCTCCTGATTTTCCTTTCCCAAAGCATGACAGTGGGACATCAAGTGTCCTGGTTTATGGCAAAAAGCGCAAGTAGGCCCAGAGGAGAACCTCGTGGTCTGCCTCGAGGCCCACGGAGGATACGTCTGCCTTGAAACCGTTGACTTCTGACCTCTAGAAGTCGTGATATCAGAGTGGTCCTCCTCTCGAGGCCGCCCCCATGAATTTTCGTTCTCTGCCCCTGCTGTACCATAGCTCCCTTGGCTAAGTCTAGGCAAGAAGTTAGGGTTGCGGAACCCCATCCTGTGGGTTAAGGCAGAGTCATCTGCCATGGTCGCTGCCTCATACAACTTTGGTACTTTCCTTTCCTCCAGGTGTATTTTAATGTCCTCGTGGACACACTGTTGGAATTCCTCCACCAGGATCAATTGTCGCAATAGTTAAAAGTCTTTCCCAACTCCTTTTGAATCGCACCACCTATCAAACATGGTTTCTTTCAATCTGTCAAACTCCACGTGGGTCTCAATCTCCCTCCTCCTGGCATTCCGGAATTTTTGCCGGTAAGCTTCCGGGACCAATTCATAGGCTTTGAGAATGTGTTTCTTCAATACCTCGTAATCTGCACATTGGTCAATCGGTAAAGCCGAATAAATCTCTTGAGCTTTACCCACCAGAACACTTTGCACTAGTATGGACCAGTACTCCTCAGGCCAGTTTAACTGTCGAGCCACTTTCTCAAAGTGTGGAAAAAACTTGGCTACCTCCTTCTCATTGAAGGGTGGGACCAGCCTCACATGTCTGCCAACATCCCAGGTGTTCTGACTAGGTGTCGAGCCAGTCAGCAGGGATGGTACCTCTCCCCGTTCTCTCATTAACTCCAGCTCCTTGACTTTAATTTCCTGCTGACGCGCCAATTCACGGACGTTTAACTCCCTTTCGGCTCTTCTCTCCTCTGCTTCGAGGTCTCTTTCCACTCTCGTTTCCTCTGTTCTTTTGTCTTCTAACCTTTACTGGAGTTCTCTTTCCACTCTCCTTTCCTCTGTTTTTTTGTCTTCTAACCTTTCCTGGAGTTCTCTTTCCAGTGCTTTTTCCCTTTCCTGGCTCCGTAATTGCATCTCCAGTTTCCGGAGCTCCACATTTTCTTGTTCTTCTGGTAACCAATCCCAGGCTCCCCCTTCCCATGCTTTTAATCCCACCATAGATTGTATCACCACTGTCTGCAACTCTGCCTTCTTCATATTAGTTCGGACCTCCAAGCTAAAATGTTTGGCCAATTTCCAGAGGTCCGATTTTACTAACGCTCTGAACTGTGCTTCACTTGGGGTCACCGTAAACTTCTCTGCGTCAAACGCCATAGTGACTACTGGTAACACCTGTTAACCTTCCCACAAGAAATTTCTAACAAACAAAAACAAAAGTTTTTTTTTTTTTTTTTTTTGTTTTTTTTTGTAAAAAATTTGGGAATGTTGGAAAAAGTTCCAAACTTGGGAATTATTTCCCGGACTAAATTTAGGAATTTTTTTTAGATCCTAAACGAGCCCCCAATTTCTGTTATGGGGTCCTCCCCTATCCTCTGGTCTATGTAAACCTCCGAACCCCGAGGGAGTCCCCGGCAGAAAGATGTGTTGTCCTTGGTTGAAAACAAGCCAATCAATAACGAGTCCACACCAAGGGTTACGAACAAACCACAATATATTATAAATCCCACACAGGAATCACGACCCATTAATACAGCACTTCACAATATAATTCCTATCTACAAGTGGCGCCACCTTACCGAGCCCGTTAACCCCGAAACTCACGGCCCTTGCCCCAATGTACCAAAAGAGGAGAGTTTGGTGAGCAGAGCGGGGTGCCAGACCGTATCGAAGGCACGTGATATGTCAAGGGAGACTGCTCTAATTTCCTGTTTGGCATTGAGGACCTCCATCCATTGTTGAGAAAGCAGAAGCAGCATGTCCAGAGTAGAGTGTCTAGGTCTGAAACCAAATTGATGATCAGAGATCAAGCCATTGGAGAAGAGGAAAGATTTCATATCTGAAGCAATGATGGATTCCATGACTTTGCTGATAATTGGGAGAAGGCTGATTGGTCTGTAGTTGCTGGGATCTGTTTTTGCACCTTTTTTGTGCAAAGCGGTGATGTTGGCAGATTTCCAAGCAGATGGAAGATGACCTTGAGCAAAAGAGAGGGTGAAGAGAACAGAGAGGGGGAGTGAAAGAGTGGAAGAACAGGATTTAGGACCCGTGGGCTGATGCCGTCAGGTCCAGTTGCAGAATCCGAGTCGAGGGTTGACAAAAACGTTTCCACCTTGTCAGGAGGAAAGGACACAGAGTCCAGGAGCAGCTGGGTACGACTGGGTATGGTGGGTACAGAGAGGGATGGGTTTGGGACAGAATATTTAGAGGCAAACACAGAGTTGAGGCATTCAGCTTTTTCACGCGCGGAGTCAGCCGTGTGGCCATTTGAGGTGAGGGAGGGGATGGAGGGGGAACAAACACCAGAAACAGATTTGACCAGACGCCACCAGGATTTGGAAGAGAGAGACAGATAAGAGAGTTCGGTCCTGAGAACGGAGAGATATTGTTTCCTGGCTCTCCTGAGGGTGGACACACACTTGTTTCGGGCTTTGTGAAAGGAAATGAGATTTCCTTCCGTTGGATTTGCTTTCCAGGAGACGAAAGCAAGTTGTTTCTGGGCAATAGCCTCACCACAAGATCCGTGTACCATGGACGGGAGGAAGGGTAAGACAACAGAAGACGAGATGGGATAAATCTGTGCATGAGAGAGAGCAGTTTGCTTTGGAAGAATTCCCAGGAAGAATTTATGTCAGAGGCAGTAGAGATGGGAGACCAGTCCAGATGATTGATGGCTGCTTGAAGACCGTGCCAGTTGGCCTGAGTGAAATGCCAGACTCGTCGACGCTGAGGAGGCTCTCTGAGAATGGTCAGAGAGATGTCCACTTTAACAAGCACATGATCAGAAGAGCCGATTGGAGCAGAAGAAGAGCAGCAGACATTTTCAGGGAAGTTAGTCATAACCAAGTCCAGAAGAGAAGATGCTCCGTTGACTGAAATCCGGGTCGGGAAATTGACAGATTGTGTCAGTCCCAGTGAGTCACAGAAGTCCTTTGCTGAAGAGCCATGGCTGGTGAGAGCGGTACCCACACCCAGCCAACTGGCATGGTGATAGTTGAAATCACCACATATGAGGAAGAGAGAGTTGGGATGGGTAGATAGAAGTTGGTCCATATTCTCAGACAGCGAGATGTAGATGGAGTCATCACTGTTTGGTGGACGGTACAACACACATATGAACAAAAGGTGGGAGCGAAGGGGAAGCTGTAGCCAAAGGTATTCCTGGGGGTGAGGTGGAGAGAGGGCAGTGCAGGGCGAGTGAGGAAGAGAGTTTTTTTATAAAGATAGCAGATTTTATAAAGAATGATGAAGTTTTACCGCCGCTGGAGGAGAACTTTGAGCGACAGGTTCATGGTGTCTTCGGATATCTCTGGTGGGCCCAAGACGGCGCCCCAGCACATCGTCTTATCGCTGTCCGAGATCGACTGAGGGAACTCTTTGGAGACCGAGTTATCGCCCTCAACCATGAAGTGGAATGGCCGCCAAGATCACCTGACCTCACACCATGTAATTATTTCCTTTGGGGACATTTAAAGAACAAGGTGTTCGTAGCTCCTCTCCGTGATCTTGACGAATTGCACGGCCGTATTCGACATGAAGTGGATGCTTTGCGCAATGACCCGGCTATGGTGAGACGAGCAGTTCAGGGCATGCTCCGCCGCTGTGAGCTTTGTGTTGAAAGGAGAGGTGGACATGTTGAAGGTGTGGGTGCATAAAGGCCAATCATTCCTGAGAAAAGTTCACATCTGACGTTCATTTTGCACCAATTATCCTGACTTGCATCAATTAGCCAAAATTGTAAAAATGCGATTTGAACTTGTCATTTTCAATGAACATGTACTCGGTCATGTGTGACAGCAATGATGCATGGAAGGTATCAATGGAAAGCTGAGTATCTCCTCTGAATTAGTAAACCACATGTAAATTGTCAAAATAAATAACCTTTGCATATTAACCCCTTGAATTCTGATTACCTTTTTTTTGATACGCCCTGTACATATATATATAATGGTATATATATACACACACACACACACACAAACACAAACCTTCCTGGTAGTTCCCGAATCCACCTTTGTTGGTTTCATTGAAATACATTAATCCGTTCTCAAGTTAGAACACGACAAATAGACAGACACGGCTCGTTTTATGGTCCTTAAGTTAATGGTTCTTTCTGCTGCTGCCCATATGTGGGGACCTGGGAGATACAATTTTACAAACCTGATTTGTATGACAAAATGGAAAAGGATTCAGGATGGGGGTAAAGGTTTGCTATTTAGTCAAATATAAATATGCTATGGTGGGGGGTTTTGAGGTATATGGAGAGGTACCTGAAAGAACCAGGCAAGTGGGAGGGTAGTTTAGTTCAAAGTTAACTGTGTTATGAAGGCAGCGGGTAAGGAGAGTCTAAGCACATTTTATACTGTGATTGGATCATCAACCCACACATGGTTTTACTATTTACAATGCACTTTCCTCCTCTCCAGAAACATGAAGCAGCACCGCAAAATTACAAGAAAACTTCTAATTTGAGCAACTCTTCCTTCATATTGCTCCAGGTAGCTTTATGCCTGATCTAGCGCCGCTTTAGCCACCAGCAGTAGATATTTTGTCCTCCGCCCTCAAAATTGTTGGCGCACAAAATAGAACTGACAAAGCCTGCCTGAGATGTGCTATCAAACACCAATTTTCAACTGGGATGGTGTCAACCATTGGCGAGATGCATATTTACACCAACACCACAGAGCAAGAAAAACAAGTGTTTCTCAAAATCTCAAGAGGAGTACTTGTGGGCCGAGTGGGGGTGCTTAGTAGTGATACATATCTGTGCAATATCCTGTGCACATCCAGCTTGGCGGGGCTTGCACATCACAGAGCACGGCTCATCACTCTCCGTGATGGAGAGCCGAGACTGGTGGTGAAGTTTCTTTGCATCTCCCAATCTGTCATCTTTAGGCATCTTGCATGGAAGGGTCATTCGGGGTGAAGAGAGGAGATAGCCTTGTGTGCAATGTACAGACTTCTTTGGAGATTGCAATGGTGTTGGCGAGATCATTACGTACATAGTTTGGCGAGAACTGTAGGCAGAATATATTTGTATTATGTGTTGTCTCAAATATGGAAACTCTTATTTGAAAGATGCCGAAGGCAGAGCCGGCTTAATGTCTTTTGAATATATGTTGCTCTTGTATCTCAGGAATGGTGTTTTACGGATGGATCCACAGCTACATAAATACAATCGATGTGTGCTATCTGAGCTTTCTCTTGAGCTATGCTTGCTCTTATCCCTCGTCCCATCTCATATCTCTTGACCCAGTCACACAAAGCTCTTCAGAACTTGCATGAACATCACTCAGGTGTCTTGCATAGCAGAAAGCTGGTGCCGAGAGCCTGGTTTCTGATCCTTTTCGTAATTAGCAGGTTGGAGTTTCGTTTGGTGCCATGAGAAGGGAGGTTGGGACCATGAGAGGACCATGAGAAGCACATGGTTGTATCAATTTTCTTATTCTGAGAGATGGGAAAGGATTTTTTTGGAAGGAGGTGATTGGGGTGATCGCAGCATGGAGCATGAGGAGGGGAATTATCATGGAGGTAAATAAAACAAGTCAGGAGACGATGATGGTTCACGAGCGAGCGGTATTCAATGACAAAGTACGGACTATAACCGAAACAGGCCCGGACAGGCCAGGCCCAGAAAAGTCAAAACGAAGGTTACTGATCTTGAAATGAGATAGAAAATAATGTGTAATCAGTTATGAGGTTAGTTAGCTACACAATACCGAAAATTCTGTTCGATTCCGACAACTTTGAAAATTTGACCTTGTGACCTTCAAAGGTCAAAGGTCGAAGATTCTGAAATTTGTTGAAAACTTGTATTTCATGATGTATGTGATAATATAAAAACATGTACGACATTTCACCCTATCAGGAAGCGAACAATGTAATAAAACCATCAAAAATCGACTTTTCTAAATTTCATGACCTTGTGACCTTGACCTTGGGGCGAAAATGAAAAATCGAGCTCCGTGGAGCTAGACAAATGAGATTGGCCTAACCAAATACCGAAACCCCTGTCAGATTCCACCAAACCCCTCGGAGAAGATGTAGCTTGAACTCGATTACCCCCTAAAAAGACATCTTTTTTGGGCGAGGCTCCGCCCACAAGGGGCGCAATACGCCCACTCTAGGCAGGACACAACTAGATCATGATATCAACCTCCCACCCAGGTTTCATCAAGATCGGATGATATCATCGGGTAGTTATGCTGCGGACAGACAGACAGGGGTAAAAACATAACCTCAGTCCACCTTCGGTGGCGGAGGTAACAACTACGCCCTTTTACTCCTTTTAATTCCTATCACATTACATAATGCTGGTTGAGCCCGCGGAACTTCAGTGCAACAGACGGGGAGGATTGGATGCAAGGGAGCACTTTGTCAAGAGAATACACAACTCCGTGAGATAAAGGAATCATACCTGATCAGTGGTTAAGGTGTGTGTGAATTATCCTGTTATGACAATAGGTTGTGCAGAGAAATGCTGTTCGTTTTTGAAGTAAACAACGCCTCGGAAAAATAAATGTTACCTTGTAGCGACCCATGGGTCCCCCAAGCGAGACCAGCAACAGAATCTCCTTGCTCCAGCCGGTGACGTAACCGGCGGGCAAACCACGGCGCCGGGGTGGCCGGTCACGTGACCACCAAAGCGTGCCGCGCGTGCGGTTATAATCCTTTGCACCTGTCGGTCACGTGACCACCAAAGCGCGCCTCGCCTAAGAGGCGTGGCTTTCGGTTTCGGTTGTGCTTTCTGGTTTTGATATATATGCAGCCCGATAAACGGGCTTTTCAGAGTTCCCGAGTTGGTTTTTACAATAAACATCTTCTCGGACGAGTCTGTGTCGTGCCCGTCACTTCGTCCGTCTCAAGCAAGGGCCCTGCTCTTCAACCTCAACATTAACTTCACAACAACAACAACAGGATTGCTTCTGAGAAAGAGGCTGTTCGAAGAGGCCTGAGGCCTATATGTGCTATCGCATTCTCAAGGCCTATGCCGGGACTATCAGCTGCAACCTTTCGATATATATTTGATCATCCTTGCTTTACACTGAAGCGAAGACTGAAATGGAAGACATAGCGATTGTGAATACTGTATACCGCTTCCGCAGATAGCTTGGGCCTACCCGAAAGGAACATGGCGGCTGAGGCCAGCTGGGCAGCCAATGGGTGTAAGGCAGTCCTTCGATGCTCCGCCCACTGATTTACTAATACACTGTCCAAACATCCAATCAAAAACCACAGTTTGGCTATTTAGTATATAGATGCTTATGTATTGAAATATGAAACGTTTGTCAGATTATATTGTTTGTTTCTAGTTTGGAGAACATTTTGAGCAGTATGTCAAAGAGCATTATGTTTCTCATCTTTCAAGCCAAAAGCACATACTTTTTGGTAAATTACATGTGATTACACATCTTGTGAAAGCGATTACACATCTTGTCGACAAATGGCAATTCCGACCCAACATGTCCGCTGTCTGAGTTTCATTTGTCTGAGATATGTCATCTGTAATGCAAACAAAAAAAAACAATTAATCGCCATTATGTGCAAATCTCGAAGGAAACATATTCGGCTGTGTGTTGCTCAGAGCAAATTGTGTTCATGGTCAATTTGAATGCCATATTTTGCCTTTGCATACCTGCAAATTCGTTTAAGATACCTGGACCTACATCAAATACAGAGTTGTAAGAAAAGCGTGTTTTGCATACCAAGTAGGAAATCTCAGCTCATTTAAGCTTTGTACACATTTTAAACGACAAGCTTTACTCAGTATAATCACCCAGGGGTTAGTTGGTGATCTTTCTGTCCGACATTAGTTAATTAAAATGGAATCCCTTTAACACCCACAAAATTGGTTCTGAAATAATGGATGTGTATCTTTCCCTCCGATACTCAAAATTCCCTCATATGGCCTTCTTTCCAAATATTCATTATTTATCATTTAAAAAAAAAAATTGTGCTAAATGTTCATGGCAGGTTCTATGCATTATTTATCATGCCACAGTTCACATGACAGAATATTTTATTTGAACAAGATTCGATGTATGACCACTGAATATTTTTTCAAGACCTCAGCATCCGCTACATCACAGTCTGCGTGGACCCTCACTCTAACATCTGCTCCAAAAATTTGATGGGTTACATGTGAGATTCTGCACCATTCATCACATGTTCATATTGCATCACCGAGTTCTGTGGTCCATGTTGTTGAGCTCATAATTTAGTCTGGATGCCAAACCACTAAAGTGTGTTTTAGGGTCCACACAATGTTTTCTGATGGTTTCTTAGACTGGCAGGGTCTGCTGACTCAGAAACCACCGGGTGACATCTCGTCATCCTTGGGGATTTTTTATGGCACTTTCCTGTATTGAGGGGTCAGGCACTCATTATGACTCAACGCGTGCACCCCGATACATGAGTGCCAAATATATAAATGAAGAAGTATATTGTCAATCTGTTTCAAATTCAGTGGGGAGATTGTGAGTCCTGCAAGAAACAATGGAGTGTGGAGTGTAGTTCGGTGTATGTAGGTCCATGCTGAAATGAAGGCAGACAGTTCATTTATTAATATAATGTAATTATATAATGTATATAACTGCGCAAAAGAAAATTCACCTTTCATGTACTTTATCAAATATATGGCAAGTATCACCTCTGGAAAGCTTTTCTTGAGTAAAAAATATTGGTATTACCTTTGCATATGATAACATCTAGACAAGGAACTTATAGCACAATAACAAGGTTGTATGTGGGCACTGGCATACCTTACATATGTCGACATTTTTTTTCTCAAATGCATTGCTTGAAAATTAAAATTTACTTCGAATATTTTAATGCTTTTTCTCTCCCAAATATACATATATTCATAATTATGTATCGGGTACATATTTTATACACTCAAAGTGAAATTCAATGCTTTTCCTGGAACTTTTGGAATCGTTCCGTATAATCTCAGATGTACGCATGAGTATACGCATGAAAATAGTGCACAATCTGGACATACAATCTGGCTGGGGTTTATAATATTCAAACACAATCATATTGTGATAATCTTATTTAAATATGTTTAGTAAGGGAAACATATGAAAATCTGTTAACTAAATTGTTACCAAAAAATTTCTTCACCAATATGTTTGTAAAGGTGTGTAATAACATGTGTTAAAATGTTGAAGGTCAACTCCCGTGGGAAACCCAGAAAAAAAGCTGTTGAATTCGGGTACCGAAAAATTATTTTCGAGAATTTTTATTTTTTTTAATCGGCCCTTAAGTAACTTATGAGGGGTCAAATAAGGGTTTTTCATGATTCTGAGTTGATTGTTAACATTTATATTTCACCACAGACACTCCTTTGTGGAAAAATAATTTCTAAATATATCTCATTTTCTACTTTGCAGGACATGGAGTCTAGCAATATGGATGAAGACGTTAGACCTGTGCTCAATTGCTTCATCTGTGCACGCTCGGATACACCAGCTGAAAGGCTCATACAGGCAACTCCAAAGGGATACTCAACTTTATTGAAACAAGCAGAAACTGTCGAAAATGTTACTGTTGTGGAACGTATGAAGGAGGCTCAAAAGGAAGGAAAACTGAGGTACCACCAGAAGTGTAAAAATGATCTGTACAACAACTTTGTTGCAACCACCAAGAAGTCAGCTCAAGCATCAAAGGCAGAGAAAGAGTCATCAAAGTTGAAGAGAAGACGCACTACTTGTGAGTTCAGTTCATCAACTGGCTGCAGTTCTAGAAGATCACAGTCAGTTGACCTCCTGTATAAGGATGTATGCATTCTTTGCAACCAACCAGCCCAGCTCTACAAAAATAATCCAGCACAAGCTAGAAAGAAATACAGAGTGCCAGATAATTTGACTGCAGATACACTGAAGGCAAGCTTGCTGAAGACAGCACGGAGTCGTGGGGATGACTGGGGCACTGAAGTCACTGGACGCCTGGAAGGGATCAACGACTTGGTAGCAGAAGAAACACTGTACCATTTGCGATGCAAACTTATGTTTGCGAGAGGTGACAGTTTGTCCAAGACTGATGAGGAAGGAAAAAGGAAGAGAGGACAGAGGAGTATTGATGAGGAGCGAGAGGCAGTTTTTATTGAATTCTGCGAATGGTTAGACTCAGAATTAGAGCATGGGGTAATGAACATGGACCAAGTCCATGAAAAGCTGCAGGAGTTTGATCAGTCATCAGAGAAGAGCCTTTCTTCTTCAAAGCATTGGCTAAAGATAAAACTTCTAGAGAAATACGAAGACACCTTGTATTTCACAACACAGGAAAGAAGGGCAGATGTACTCTGTCTCAAAGATGGCACCGACAATATTCTGCGAGCGCATCATGCTAATCTTGACCATGGAGATGAGAAGACTCAGATCATAAAGACGGCACTCAAGTTCGTATCCAATGATATTGCCTTGATTGATTTAGGTCCAAAGTCATACCCCACCACACACAGTATGACTGACATCGATAGTCAGCTGACACTTGTTCCTGCAAGCCTTCAGATGTTCTTGAGACCGATTGTCAAGACAGACGAAAGAGTTGCCGTTTGGGGGCAGAATTTTATTAAGGACTGTCGACCTCGGTCTGGAGTATTGCCACACCAAATGGGGCTTGCCATACAACTTGATCATAGATTTGGGTCAAAATGGATGCTCAACAAGTTCCACCGGCTGGGATACACTGAGTCTTACACGGAGACACAAAACTACAAATACTGCTTCCTTAATAGTAGGAGTGGAGATGATGTTCCAGATACTTCTGGCACACTTGACACCATTGTGGAGGAAACCGATGAACAGATCAATGATGAGGTTGCGGTTGATGCTGCGCTTGAGGATCAATCAGTGATGACAGCCAAAGTGCCAGCCAGTGAAAGTGAATTGTCAAGTAATGATCAGGTGGTCTTTATGGAGGTTGGGGAAACAAACACTGCAGTCACTCAGTTTGTTGGAGACAATATAGATTTAAACATTGTCTCTATTCACGGAAACACTCCCTTTCACTCAATGGGTTGGATCGAAGTCACCTCTCCGGCACCACCTTTGCCAGATCCACAGACAACCAGCTTTCCCCCGGGTGAAGTTGAAGGCACTCGACAAAGCTAAGATCCTGAGAGGAACTGAAGTAAAGATTATTCCATTTACGAACAGGAAACAGATAGGAACGAACGCGATCATGTTTCTCCCCCTCGCTGAGCTTTCCTCCTCCCTGGCTCATGATCAGCCACTCCTCACTCCAGGTGACACACTCTGGGCAGCGGGGTGGGTGATCAAAGCCAACGATCCTGAGTTCCCACACTCCAACTGGAATGGCTGGATGAAGAGAATCCATGCTAATGATGCAAAGCAGAGCACACAGATCGAGTTCCTCCCAGTTATTGAAGGAGACCCTAATGACCTCAACACCATCTTCACCACTCTGAAAGAGTGCATACGGCGCGCTGGGGTCGCTATAGTGACCTTTGATCTTCCGATTTGGCTGAAGGCTGTGAATATAATAAAGCAGGCAAATCTACCCGTCATTCCAAGGTTGGGTGGTTTTCACCTGCTGAAGTCTTATCTTGGATCAATGGGTAACATCATGGAAGATTCTGGACTACTAGATGTGATCCAGTTGATCTATCCTGGAAGTACGACAGCCAACCACATCATGGATGGAGGATGTTTTGACAAGGCAATCCGTGTTCACCTCCTCATCGATGCAGCCATCTATCAACACATCATGAAACTTGCCTTCACTGAGGAGGAGCGTGGTGACATGAAGACCTTCATAGAGAAGGTGGCTGATGGGAAGATGGGAGCCAGACACTCAGACCCAGTAGTGCCAGTGTTTGAGCAAAGGTTTGAAGAAACCTTCAAACGACTCGCAAAAGGAGGAAGAACACCTGCACTCTGGGTGGAGTACCACCACATGGTAGATGTGATCAAGGTCTTTATCAGAACCGAGCGACTTGCAGACCACAATGGGCATCTGTCCTGCATTGTTACCAAGATGCTTCACATCTTTGCCGCTGCAGGCCATCATCAGTATGCCAAGGGCGCACGGCTGATGCTAATGATGCACAGGTGGAGTAACGTCTTCATCCATATTGCGAGACTCCATGTCCTGCAAAGTAGAAAATGAGATATATTTAGAAATTATTTTTCCACAAAGGAGTGTCTGTGGTGAAATATAAATGTTAACAATCAACTCAGAATCATGAAAAACCCTTATTTGACCCCTCATAAGTTACTTAAGGGCCGATTAAAAAAAAAAAATTCTCGAAAATAATTTTTCGGTACCCCAATTCAACAGCTTTTTTTCTGGGTTTCCCACGGGAGTTTAACTTCAACATTTTAACACATGTTATTACACACCTTTACAAACATATTGGTGAAGAAATTTTTTGGTAACAATTTAGTTAACAGATTTGTGAAATATCTTATAAAATGCCCTTACTAATTGCAAACCGTGGTGTCTGTCCGTGTGTTCATCTGTCTTCCGTTGATGGCGGCCGCTTCCCATGCTGCATTTGAAAAGCTACACATGCAGGGAAAGCTCAACATTCACTATTGAAATGATGGGAGAACAGGCATGAACTAGACCCGCACTCAGTGGAGCGCATCCATCCACTAGGCTGAACAATTTACGTGTTGTATCATACCGATAGGCCGGATCTGGATCCGGACTTTAACCAAAATTTAATCTGCTTGTTCTTGTCATCCAACCAACCTATCCACATAGTTTTGTCAAAACCCATCCATGACTTTTTGAGATATCTTGCTCCATGTCGTTTTTGGCCCAATCTCTCAATGGTGAAGTCACTTTAAAAATTATCATATCTGGATGCGGTTATGGAGTTCCACCCAAATTTAATCGATTTGTCCTCATCACAACCCCAACCTGTCCACAAAATTTCATCCATATCCACCCATAACTTTGAGATATGCTGCTCACAGACACAGACACACAAACAAAGATGAGAACATAACCACCGTCCACCTTTGTTGGTGGAGGTAACAGATATACATACAAAATCTACATGGATATTTCAGACAGATAAATCCAATAATAACTAGAAAGTATCTGAAAATGCAAAACGCATCCACGTCCGTTTGTAATCAGACGTCTTCTTCTTCTTCCACATGCTCAAAATAACGAAAACGGTTTAAAAAAAAATACAAAATGAAAATTGATGATTTTATGCAGCCTCCATCTTTGAGCTTTAGATATAAAAACAAGACCGAAAGTCTAACAGCGGCGCAGCCGGACTTGTTGGATACTTTAGTTGAGGAGGGTAGTATGACATGGATGGGGATACCAGTTAACAGTTAGCAAATAATGTAAGTAGTAAATTATTTTGAAGTGCTCTGAGTCTCTAAGCTCTTGGTCACCATGGAAACTCTATTTTTTATGCCTCCGCCCCCGTAGGTGGCCGGAGGCATTACGTTTTCGGATTGTGCGTCCGTCTGTACAGCCTAAACCTCGTTTTTCTCAGCAACCACATGTCCCATTGAGACAAAACTTTCAGGATAGGAGTGACACCCATGCAGAATGTGTTTATGATAATTGTGATGTCATAGTTCTTGTGGTATGGCAGCCATCTTGGATTAAATTCAAATAATTAAAATTTTATTTATCGGAAACCGCTCAATGGAAACATTTGAAACTTGGCACATTGTCAAGTACTCCCAATGGGGAACAAAAGCATCATAATGATGACATCATAAGTGAAGTGGTATACCAGCCAAAAATATTTTCATCGAATTCCTTATCCTAAAAATCTGAAATTGGATGCACATGATCGACAACACATTTGTATTGAAATATTAAATTCATGACATCATAGGTCACATGGTTTGGCAGCCATTTTGGATTGAACCTATATTCCCTAAAAATAACCTTACAGCTTTTTCCCCATGCTTTTTAAACATATATGCCACGGCTGGCCCGTCCTCAGGGATATTTGGGCCACCAGATGTTCCTTGTCCATTACCCATCTTGCTGATATTATTTCCCTTACTCCGCAACCTGTTAGGTTAAAGGGGGCGCCCACTGACGGGTGCACGGCAATACCCGTAGAGTGTTGCAGTCGTTCAGGTCCTCAAGGCAGAGTACCCTCTCTGGCCTCTCAGCAGGGTGTCCCGGGTGTGTATGCAAGTGTACAAACTGTCTTTCAAGCCTGCCTCTTTGAAACACTTGCAGCGTGTTCGAGTGTCCAGGCTGTTAACCGAGCCTCCTGGAAACTCTCACAAGTGCTCGGGCCCCAAGCCACTTGAATCTTACCCCCTTATCTTTAACAAATCTCTGCACCCTGTCTGTTCCCTTCACCTTTTATTCGGATCTGCGCTGGAGATCAAGCAAAGAAAGAATCCTTCACTCAATGGCGGCAAGTCACCGTTTTACCGAGAAAGTTCTCACCTTTTTATTGGGCACCCGGAAACCTTGCCGCCACTGAGCACCAGATGTTCCCTGTCGCCTCTCCCCCCTCCGGGTGAATCCCATCCTCATCGCCATCTTGCAGTGGGTTTCAATCCCTTTCCCCGGAATGAGCACCTTGCCGAACTCGGACAGTGTACAAGAGGTTCATTATAGATAAGAATACATGCCTCGAAGATGGTGGCATGGCGTATAAGCTAGCAACACCATATTTAACATCACAGTGACATCATGGTCCTCCACAGCCGGCCCCAACATCTCAGCGAGCCACAACCCGTAGTCGGCTTAATATACTTTCTTCAAGGACCAAGGAACTCAAAACAACATCCTTTGTTCATCCATTCCCAAAGACACAGACTGCCGCCCCAAAGAGAAACTATACAAAGTTGACCGGTCAGGATAAGCCTCATTCGGAAAGAATGTTTTGCCAAGGCCAAACATGGGATATTGTGTCCACAGTTTCTCAAAGTCAGACAACCAGCTGCCAGGGAAATAGGCCACAGTGTCGTTTAGCCTGAAACACTGCTGCCCCCGTCAGGATAGGGACCTGATGAAATCCCTTACATAACGGCAACCTCCTCTTCGTTGGGAATGTTAATTTGTGGAGTGCTGGTAACCTCCTTCCCAATAGGAATGTTAATTCATGGAGTAATGGTAACCTCCTCCTCACACACTGCATCAGTGTGACCTTTTTGCCACACCTGACACACGAGGCTTTTGGAAAAAACCGTTTTAAATGTCCAAACGCTCCGCACTGAAAACACGTTAAGGTGGCGGACGATGCATACAGCTGGTAATTTGAGTCCTCAAAGTTGATTTTAAACGAGATATTGAGGCCCGAGATATTGAGGCCCGTATCGTCCCCACGGTCTGGTAGGACCATGCAAACCTGCCTTTGAAAACTCATGACGTGTTTAACACGTTCTTACCAGTTCACTGGTAATTCCCTGTTTGTCGTTGAAGGCGGCAAAAAGGGTTGGCGTCAGGAAGGGTATCCGGCCGTAAAACATTGCTTCAAAAAGGGGACCAAAAAAACAACAACAACCACGGTCCCCGAAAAAGGCCAACCCCCGCTTTGCGGGGAAAAATGGCCTCTAAAGGTGGTTTTTTTATTATTTATATTCCGACAACTAAAAGGAATTGTAGAAATCTTGGACTCCATTTTACCACAACGTGATAACACAGTCATAATCTTGTCATTATAAATAAACGGAGGTGCGTTTGATGCAACAACTCTCGTCACGGGAGTCAGCATCGGCGACGCCATCATAAAATTACCACTTTCTGTGGTTATTCCGGCACTTACAACGTCATGGACGAGTTCATTGTCTGAAACGAAAAGAACTACTTTCTGATTCAGACGTGATGCAGCACGTATATTTTCATCACCAATAATATTCCCAACTGCAAGGATAATGTCCTCTACAAGAACTCCGTCGGGAGGCACGCACACAAACGCATGCTTCCAGGTTAAACCCTCACATTGAGAGTGTGCATTCGCCATGTCGGCGATATTATCGCCCCCTTCTTGTACGAACCGGACAAAAAGAAGGTATCAAACCTAATAGTAAGGGCATTTTATGAGATATTTCACAAATCTGTTAACTAAATTGTTACCAAAAAATTTCTTCACCAATATGTTTGTAAAGGTGTGTAATAACATGTGTTAAAATGTTGAAGTTCAACTCCTGTGGGAAACCCAGAAAAAAAGCTGTTGAATTCGGGTACCGAAAAATTATTTTCGAGAATTTTTATTTTTTTTAATCGGCCCTTAAGTAACTTATGAGGGGTCAAATAAGGGTTTTTCATGATTCTGAGTTGATTGTTAACATTTATATTTTCACTTTTACATTTACACACAAAGTAGCTTTTATTTCACATACATATATAATACTCAAGAGTTATTTCTCATTCACAATGTCAGAAGTTTCAACAGTCATTGTCTATGTCTTCTTCAGACTCAACAACATCATGACTGCAGTTTCTGCATGTAATGCCATTACAGACTCCACAGGCCGAGATGCACGTGACCCCATTCTTCTTGCAGCTGCATCGCCGGTTGCTGCAATCTCCATGACAATTACAGCTCGTGAACTGCAATAGCTCCTCAGGAGCCGTGGGGTCCAGTGTTGGAACTGGCTCATACCCATGCACACCTAACTCAGGATCGTTGGCTTTGATCACCCACCCCGCTGCCCAGAGTGTGTCACCTGGAGTGAGGAGTGGCTGATCATGAGCCAGGGAGGAGGAAAGCTCAGCGAGGGGGAGAAACATGATCGCGTTCGTTCCTATCTGTTTCCTGTTCGTAAATGGAATAATCTTTACTTCAGTTCCTCTCAGGATCTTAGCTTTGTCGAGTGCCTTCAACTTCACCCGGGGGAAAGCTGGTTGTCTGTGGATCTGGCAAAGGTGGTGCCGGAGAGGTGACTTCGATCCAACCCATTGAGTGAAAGGGAGTGTTTCCGTGAATAGAGACAATGTTTAAATCTATATTGTCTCCAACAAACTGAGTGACTGCATTGTTTGTTTCCCCAACCTCCATAAAGACCACCTGATCATTACTTGACAATTCACTTTCACTGGCTGGCACTTTGGCTGTCATCACTGATTGATCCTCAAGCGCAGCATCAACCGCAACCTCATCATTGATCTGTTCATCGGTTTCCTCCACAATGGTGTCAAGAGTGCCAGAAGTATCTGGAACATCATCTCCACTCCTACTATTAAGGAAGCAGTATTTGTAGTTTTGTGTCTCCGTGTAAGACTCAGTGTATCCCAGCCGGTGGAACTTGTTGAGCATCCATTTTGACCCAAATCTATGATCAAGTTGTATGGCAAGCCCCATTTGGTGTGGCAATACTCCAGACCGAGGTCGACAGGCCTTAATAAAATTCTGCCCCCAAACGGCAACTCTTTCGTCTGTCTTGACAATCGGTCTCAAGAACATCTGAAGGCTTGCAGGAACAAGTGTCAGCTGACTATCGATGTCAGTCATACTGTGTGTGGTGGGGTATGACTTTGGACCTAAATCAATCAAGGCAATATCATTGGATATGAACTTGAGTGCCGTCTTTATGATCTGAGTCTTCTCATCTCCATGGTCAAGATTAGCATGATGCGCTCGCAGAATATTGTCGGTGCCATCTTTGAGACAGAGTACATCTGCCCTTCTTTCCTGTGTTGTGAAATACAAGGTGTCTTCGTATTTCTCTAGAAGTTTTATCTTTAGCCAATGCTTTGAATAAGAAAGGCTCTTCTCTGGTGACTGATCAAACTCCTGCAGCTTTTCATGGACTTGGTCCATGTTCATTACCCCATGCTCTAATTCTGATTCTAACCATTCGCAGAATTCAATAAAAACTGCCTCTCGCTCCTCATCAATACTCCTCTGTCCTCTCTTCCTTTTTCCTTCCTCATCAGTCTTGGACAAACTGTCACCTCTCGCAAACATAAGTTTGCATCGCAAATGGTACAGTGTTTCTTCTGCTACCAAGTCGTTGATCCCTTCCAGGCGTCCAGTGACTTCAGTGCCCCAGTCATCCCCGCGACTCCGTGCTGTCTTCAGCAAGCTTGCCTTCAGTGTATCTGCAGTCAAATTATCTGGCACTCTGTATTTCTTTCTAGCTTGTGCTGGATTATTTTTGTAGAGCTGGGCTGGTTGGTTGCAAAGAATGCATACATCCTTATACAGGAGGTCAACTGACTGTGATCTTCTAGAACTGCAGCCAGTTGATGAACTGAACTCACAAGTGCGTCTTCTCTTCAACTTTGATGACTCTTTCTCTGCCTTTGATGCTTGAGCTGACTTCTTGGTGGTTGCAACAAAGTTGTTGTACAGATCATTTTTACACTTCGGGTGGTACCTCAGTTTTCCTTCCTTTTGAGCCTCCTTCATACGTTCCACAACAGTAACATTTTCGACAGTTTCTGCTTGTTTCAATAAAGTTGAGTATCCCTTTGGAGTTGCCTGTATGAGCCTTTCAGCTGGTGTATCCGAGCGTGCACAGATGAAGCAATTGAGCACAGGTGGAGTAACGTCTTCATCCATATTGCTAGACTCCATGTCCTGCAAAGTAGAAAATGAGATATATTTAGAAATTATTTTTCCACAAAGGAGTGTCTGTGGTGAAATATAAATGTTAACAATCAACTCAGAATCATGAAAAACCCTTATTTGACCCCTCATAAGTTACTTAAGGGCCGATTAAAAAAAATAAAAATTCTCGAAAATAATTTTTCGGTACCCGAATTCAACAGCTTTTTTTCTGGGTTTCCCACGGGAGTTGACCTTCAACATTTTAACACATGTTATTACACACCTTTACAAACATATTGGTGAAGAAATTTTTTGGTAACAATTTAGTTAACAGATTTTCATATGTTTCCCTTACTATAAATAAATCAAGCTAAAATAAAAAACCATAAATGCATTATAAGCATAAACAAGGCTTACAAAGCGTCGTCAAAAATGGGTAGACCGCACCCAAAATAGGCCCGCTCTCATCCTTTCTCTCTCTCGAACACAAAGGAGTAGAAAACCGGAAAACAAAACGCCAGAGGCACATAGGAGGTATCAGGAGAAGAGAGAAGGGATGGTGGAGCTGTAAAGACAAAACCAATACACTGATGTGATGACTCACCACAATACAGAGCAGCTGCATACGGTGGCCATGATGCCACACCCAAATCACAACAGCCAGCAGGGGGCGAGAGAGAGAGGGAGAGAGGTGAGAGAGAGGGGCGAGAGAGGTGAGAGAGAGAGAGGGGGGAGGGAGAGAGGGGAGAGAGAGAGGGGAGATAGAGAGGGGGGAGAGATGGGGGAGAAGGAGAGGTGAGAGAGAGGGGATAGGGGAGAGAGAGGTGAGAGAGAGGGGGGAGAGAGAGAGAGGGGAGAGATGGGAGAGAGTGAGGGGAGAGGAGAGAGACAAGGGAGAGAGACAGGGTAGAGAGAGACAAGGGAGAGAGAGAGAGAGAGAGGGGAGAGGGTGAGAGAGAGAGGTGAGAGAGAGAAGAGAGAGGAGAGAGAAGAGAGAGGAGAGAGAGAGGAGAGTCAGTGCTGAGGGAAGAAAGAGAGGGGAGAGGAGAGGGAGAGCAGGGAAAGTGCTGGTCCATGGGGACAGATCAGCACTCTGAGCATGATCGCCCTGCCCTGACGAATCTGGGCAGCAGGGAAGAATGTGGAAGATTTGTCCATCGACTTGCATTGGGGGATACAACCACCGCGAAGAGGTGACCCCGATAGTTGTACCAGAAGATAGTAGAGGTGGAATCAGATATTCAAGCTCAACTGGAAGAATTCAATGAGGACAAATGTGACGACGTGTAAGATGAATGGACAGACCCCAGGTACATAGATATGGCTGTTGCCAATAACAACAGTTCTACGACAAATGGTTTTATGTCCTATAAAAATAAACTGGAAAATGTAGCTGTCACAAATGTAATTATTTGTTTTCTAAGTGCTCAACATATAAATAATAACCATTCCTTTCACTCTTTGAGGCACACAGGAGCTGCCGAAGCAGTGTCATTGGCTAAGGAGTACAATCCTGGTCGGGTCGCCATTCCCAGTAAACTGCTACTCATTTTTCCGACCTCAGAAGGATGCACAGGCTGAGTCAACTCACCTGGTGTTAATTCAACGGCATGACAGGGGCTCAAACTCAAGACCTGAAGATCTTAAGGCAGCCACCTTAACCGTTAATCCAACACTAGGTTGTGTAAATATATAATTGTAACAAAAAGGACCGAATACAAATGCAACTCAACTATGTAGATCATATCCACAGTATACAATGTTCATTTCCATAGGAAAATCAAATACAAACAAATTACCTGTACATGTAATGGAACTTGGAAGTTATAAATATTTACTCTTAACCCAGACACTTTTTGCAAGTTCAACACTCTGCCAACATTGTAAGTTCATCCAAGTGAAACGGTCTATATATAGACTGTTTATATGGTGATAAAATACATTATCAATTAAACTAAAGTGTGCTTCATTGATTTGTCAAATGATATTTTTTTTATCAGTGAAAGCATCTTCGAGATGTAAACCTTTCAGATTTATAAACAGGGCATTATTGCGAATACAGACGGAGCAACTTGGTCAATCAGGCAGTAATTATATACACGATCCTTAAATATTTTGAGTTTCAAATAAATTATACTGTGTTGACGAACAGTTTTTAGCATCAAATGCATATATTTTTGAAATAATTGGTGACATAAAAGAAATACTAAAGTTATTTAATTATTGAGTAATCATGCTCTATAAATTGCACACTGATCGGATCAAGCATTCTAATTGTTGATTTATGACGTCATAATGACGGCAAACTATGACATCATTAACATGTTATTCCCAATGGGGAATTCTTTACAATGAGCCACCTTTTACCTTTTTCCATGGAGCGGTTTCGGAGATATAGAGGTGCAATTCTTTTCGTTTTTTCCCCATAATAGCGCCCTACCACGTGACCCATGACATCATAATTATGATTAAACAGTATACTGGAGGAGGCGCTCGTATGGTGCAAATTCCATGTCAATCTGACAAACGGTTGCAGAGAAAACGAATTTGTAAAGGAATAAACACAATGTCGGTGGAAATGACATACATACTGTTACGTGCTCCTCCCCAAACCCCGGTCACGGTGTACCTCCGAGCCCCGAGAGGAGTCACGGCGGAATGATGTGTTATTCTGTGTGTCAAAGATCAATGGTGAAACCACACTAATTGTTACCAACAAACAAGTATTGTATTAAGGTCACACAAGAATAACAGTACAATAATAATATTAATCAATTGTACAACCAATATATAATTCCTATGATGGTACCATCAGTTTCGTACAATATAACTCACTGTGCTCCAAGTGAGCGAAAAGAACATTCCCAATGTCTCTGTCCCAGCTTCAAACCAAAGTCGATCCACGCTCCAGTAATCGTCAGAACGATGTTGTATCAAGACCAGAATCCCGCTCGGTTGACAGTTACACTGCCAAAGATGGGCAAAAGTGTCCTCAAGAGGCGGCTGGGAAATCACACCTCCGGGTATGGACGTTCAACAGCTCCCAATCGGCGAACCGCAAATTCACACTCAAAATCCATGTTACACACACACACACACACACACACACACACACACACACACACACACACACACACACACACACACACACACACACACACACACACACCAGGTTAACGTCTGGATGCGGTGAAATGGTTGAAGCGAGGTGATAAACCTAGAGCGATGCGAAAATCCAGCACGAGGAAAAAATGGCCAACGGTCCGTTCTCGAGACGTAACGGCACTCCAATGATTCTCTTCGGAATCAACCGCAAAACCTGTCACGCAGGTTTATCTGTCACAGCGATAACAACTCTGTCGCAGGAATCCCTTTCCCAGGAAACCCAAAGTTCGCTCATGACTCCCGTTCGCCAGCATTTGCTCAAAACCTCAACGCAGCTCGGCTCCTTCTCCGACCTCACTTGCCTCCTTTTTTCCACCTCTTCCTCCTCGTCCGGTTCCCGATCCGGTTTCCGGTTTCTTTTTAAAACATTAATGTTTTTTTTACCTTTTGAAAACAGTTATTTCCAATTCACTTAAACGATAACAATAATAGTACATGGAACCAAAAATGTTTACAGTGGATGAGAACCACAACAACGGAAGTGACGAATCCGTAACAATACATATATACATACATACATACATACATACATACACTGAATAGACTGAAAAATGCTGTTGCAGACGGCATTGCCGTGTAGATCATACACATATATTGTTTACGTCACCGTAAAAACGTCATGATAATTTGCCATCTCAGGTAGAACCAATCTTACTATAATTCACCAAATGTCCATCCGTCTGTCTGTCTGTCTGTCCGTCTGTCCATTCGAAGGTACCGTAAAAACTGCTGAACCGATCGCAATGATATTTTGGGTGGATAATCCTGGGATCTCCAGGAGTAAAATAGGGTATTTAGTTTTCCCAATTTCAGCTTTGGTCTCCAGCATTCTCAGGTTTGGACTCTCGCATAACATTCGTGTTTGCATAACGTTCATTGTGACGATGTTTTCATTGTGACAATGTTGTTTTCCCGGGTGCCACACAAACGGCTGCACCGATCGGACTTGGTGACCTCGGACAAAGACCTTTTATAAGGACACGCGTTGAATCCCTGCTTGAGAGAATTCCAACCCCCTCGCCGCCATCATGGCCGTCTCTCCAACTCACAATCCTACGAGATATGCGGAAAGGGCGACCCAAAACCAATATATACATCATTAAACATCATTCTTATATAAACATCATTAAAAGTAGATAATGACCTCGGCCAAAGTTCAAACGACGTTTAATCTCCACATGTGAGAATTCCACTATTTTGGCAGTGTATACGCTAACAGATCGTTGTCTCCATCGATCTTGCCAAGGCCGTAACACCTATCGGCTCAAAATCCTTTTAACTGTTGACTTGGTAGTTTTTACAATGAAGGAAACATTAACAATGTTGTTAAAAGTTTATTTTGTGATTAATTTGTGATTGGAGATATGTTGTTTGGAATTAAAAAAGAGATATCGAGTTCAAGTGAATGACGACATGCTGTGATGGTTTCTACTTTCTGAACGTGAACTTTGCAGATCGCCATATGCAGATTCGCCACGGACCCACGATCGATGTTTCTATACGTGAACGTACCTGTTTGTTTGCGAACGGGTACGTTTTTCATGGAAGTCCTTCACGAACTTGCCGTCCATGTCTGACGTGCGACTGAAGGTGCTACAGGAATGTGGAATTTATTGGTTTCATGCTTTAGCATTCGCCGTATCTGCATTGCCTGTTTGCTTCTGTCCTCCCACCCGTGCATAGCACGGGTATCTCCCTAGTAATAGTGAAATTTGGGGTCCTGGCCCATGGACTATGTGGGATATTCAATGTTCACCAATCCTAGGAGATGGGAATTTCCCATTTTAACGTCTATCCGAGGAATGGCACACACAATGATGCCTTGCACTGTCTGCGGAGCACCACCATAAGAGTTAAGTGAAGTTATGTGAACATACAAAACTAAAGTTGGAGTATCTTCTCTAAAACGTCGCTTGGGCTACATATGAGAGCTTACCTGGTGTGTTCACCTTATTGTCGAGGACAAAATTTGATTTCTTCAAAATGCCAACAGGATTAGAACAGCACCTGGCAACGCCGGCTACACCTGCCAGTGCTCTATATAATCATTGCACTGATCAATTAAACCTTGAATCTTGGAGAAAACATTTCTCCATTTCAGCCTAGACATTGCAGCATAGGCCTAGAGATAACAAATAATGATGAAAAGTCTTCTAATGAAATTTTCGAAATGACATCACACATCAGATTGACATCAGATGTTTCATATATCGATTGTAAACATTAACATTCATGTATTCACATGTTGCTCATCCAAAAGCATACGACCCTGTTATCAACGAATATTGCAAATGACATCAAACATGATTGAAATCGGGTGTGTGATGCCATTTGTAATACTGTATTCTTTTTGAGAACATGAGGCATGTACAGTTTACATTTACATTGTTGTGTCCATATGCTATCTATCAAGTTACACTATAGCATACTATTGTTAGCATGTATGTTTCAGATGCAGGCGTCGACACAACAAAGGCGGCCATGTTGAATGGTTCCTTCTTTTTACTTGCAAAATCGTAGATTTTTGAAGTATATTGTTTGGTCTTGTGCGTTATTGTCTGTCTGTCTGTCTTTGTTTGTCTGTCTGTCAATCGCCTACAGGTCACAATTTTAAACAGACTTCACGAAAATTTACTAAATGGTAGAGTTGGTCATAAGGACGAAGCCTATTAATTTTGAGGTCAAAGGTCATCTTCTTGATCTTGAGGTCGATTTTATAAAATTGCCATTTTTCATCCGATTGACTTGCAAATTGAACAGCATTTGCATATTGAGTCACTAAATTAGGAAAACGAACAATTTCTGAGGTCAAAAGGTCAAAGGTCAACTCAAGGTCAAACTTCCCAAATCATCAATTTTCATCTGAAAGATCATCAATTTTCATCTGAAAAATCATCAATTTTTATCCAAGTGACTTGAAAAATAAAGAGCAATTACATAGTGCATAACTGAATTGGAAAACTTACTATTTCTGAGGTCAAAGGTCAAAGGTCAACTCAAGGTCAAACTTCCCAAATCATCAATTTTCATCTGAAAAATCATCAATTTTTATCCTAATGACTTGAAAAATAGAGCAATTACATAGTACATAACTCAATTGGAAAACGAACTATTTCTGAGGTCAAAAGGTCAAAGGTCAACTCAAGGTCAAACGTCTAATATCATAAATTTTCTTCTGAAAAAAATTATCAATTTTAATCCGATTGACCAGAACTTTGCTTTAGATCGTCAATTTTAATCTTTATGAAATGGACAATTTGATGCATCGATGGCAACCTTTTTTGGGGGGAGGAGTGGATTTTGCAAGAATCGTGCTGTGCATGATGTCTTCTTGTTTTCTTTTTCTTTTTTTCTTTTTCTTTTTTTCTTTTTCTTTTTTTCTTTTTCTTTTTCCAGGTGTAAGGTTCATGGTCAACCGGCAGGAGTGTGTGGCGAAAGGGAAGTAGGAAGACAGGAATAAATAGATGCACCACCACATACAGTCACGTGAAAAAGTAAGTACACCCCGTGTAAAGTTTTGACTTTTTCAACATATTTCAACATACAGCTATTTGATCTTCATTTCAACAGTATTGATAGATAAAGGTGATATAATATAACAAATATCATGAAACATTTACATTTTGTAGTCCATTGTATGATTCAAATAAACATAAATGCAAATTTCGCATGTGGAAAAAGTAAGTACACCCTTGGCTCTAAAAGGTGGTATTGCCCCCTTTGGCAGAAACAACCTCAAGTAGGTGTTTCTTATAACTGTCTACCAGTCTCTGACATCGACTGGGAGAAATTTTTGCCCACTCCTCCATGCAGAATTATTTCAGCTGAGTGATGGTTGAGGGGTTTCTTGCATGCACAGCTCGTTTCAAATCCCCCCACAACATCTCGATGGGATTTAGATCCGGGGTTTGACTTGGCCATTCCAGAACCCTCCATTTCTTTCTTTTCAGCCATTCCTTGGTGGATTTACTGGTATGTTTAGGGTCATTGTCATGTTGCAAGATCCACCTTTGGCTGAGCTTCAACTTTCCGACAGATGGCCTCACATTATCCTCAAGTATCCTCTGGTACAATGAAGAATTCATAGTGGATTCTATGATGGTGAGCTGCCCAGGCCCTGATGCAGCAAAGCTGCCCCAAACCATAATATTTCCACCACCATGCTTTACAGTTGGTATCAGGTTCTTATGGTCAAATGCTGTCTTTGGTTTTCACCAAACATGTCTTCTGGTACTGTGGCCAAATAGCTCTACCTTTGACTCATCTGTCCAGAGCACATTGTTCCAGAAGTGCTGGTCTTTGCCTAGGTGTTCATTGGCAAACTTTAGTCTTGCCCTGATGTTCTTTCTGGATAGCAAAGGTTTCCTCCTGGCACACCTCCCATGTAAATCAAATTTGTGCAGCTTCTTTCTTATGGTAGACTCATGCACATTGACATCAACAGTGGCAAGAGCTAACTGTAGGTCCCGTGATGACATTCTGGGGTTCCTCAAGACTTCTTTCAGCATCTTGTGGTCTGCTCTCGGGCTGAACTTGCTGGGGCGGCCTGGCCTGAACAAGTTGGCAGTTGTTTGGAATCTTCTCCACTTGGAGATGATCTTCCGGACAGTCGAATGATTGATTTGAAATTGTTTGGAGATCTTTTTAAATCCCTTCCCAGACTCGTAGGCATCTATAACCTTCTTTCTGAAGGCCTCAGAGAGCTCTTTTGATCTAGGCATGGTGACGTCGCACACTTCAACAACAAAGAGCAAACCAAACTAAATGTCTGATGTTTAAATAAGACAGGTTCCTCCAAGATCCACTCTAACGATATTCTAATCATTTGCACCTGAGCTGGTGCACCTGATTTTAATTTTAGCTCTTTGAAGTCGTGATAAATGTAGGGGTGTACTTACTTTTTCCACATGTGAAATTTGCATTTATGTTTATTTAAATTATACAATGGACTACAAAATGTAAATGTTTCATGATATTTGATATATTATATCACCTTTATCTATCAATATTGTTGAAATGAAGATCAAATAGCTGTATGTTGAAATATGTTGAAAAAGTCAAAACTTTACATGGGGTGTACTTACTTTTTCACGTGACTGTATGAGGAGTGGAGTTGCAGGAGAAGGGGGAATGATGTCTCAAGGGGAGATTAAAAACTAAAAAAGGGAACGGCTATGAGGTGGTGTTGGGCAGCAGTCTTGAAGGCCTGGAGGGGAGAGCAGAGTCAAACCTCATTATGAGATGATGAAATGAATATGATTTATAGTTTGTTTTTCAGTCGCTAATTAGTCTATTCATGATCGCGCAATGTCAAGTGAATTGAAAATTCTAATCTCCGCAGAACAGAGCTCCCTTTTCATTTTAGAGTCTGTTTACAGAAACGAGACACTTACAAAGCATAATGGAAATGAATATTTCACGTTTATGTTGTGCAAGGCAGAAATACGAATTAAAGTAATCATTAGAATAATATATTATACGATTGTACAATTTGGAAAACGTTATCATCGATATTAAGTAGATATTGTCCTTTAGTCATGAAGGTTGCAAAAGACGCACTGCAGAAATTGCATTCAACTGGGTAAATAATAAATAAATAAATTAGCAAAGCTAAGAAGGTAAACGTTTCAACATCAGGCCTCTTCTAAAAAATAGGGGCAATACCCTTGGGTTCTCTCCTGGTAGAATAAAACAGTATACTACACCGACTAAAGTATTTGAAAGTGTCACTGTATTTTAAACCAGTTGCAATGTTTGCTAGAAGATAGGGCAGCATGTAGAATCATACCAACGTAAACATAAGACTTTTAAACAAACAAACAAAAAAATATGCATCTTGGGGGGCAACACGCATGCCATTTCTTTTGGGGGGCAACATGCTATATATATATATATATATATATATATATACACATATTGAGTTCCAAATCGTCAATGCAATAGACAGACAATGTATATATGTATGTATGTATATATATATATATATATATATATATATATATATATATATATATATATATATATATATATATATATATATATATATATATATATACACAGTCACGTGAAAAAGTAAGTACACCCCATGTAAAGTTTTCACTTTTTCAACATATTTCAACATACAGCTATTTGATCTTCATTTCAACAATATTGACAGATAAAGGTGATATAATATAACAAATATCATGAAACATTTACATTTTGTAGTCCATTGTATAATTTAAATAAACATAAATGCAAATTTCGCATGTGGAAAAAGTAAGTACACCCTTGGCTCTAATCGGTGGTATTACCCCCTTTGGCAGAAACAACCTCAAGTAGGCGTTTCTTATAACTGTCTACCAGTCTCTGACATCGACTGGGAGAAATTTTTGCCCACTCCTCCATGCAGAATTATTTCAGCTGTGCCATGTTTGAGGGGTTTCTTGCATGCACAGCTCGTTTCAAATCCCCCCACAACATCTCGATGGGTTTAGATCTGGGATTTGACTTGGCCATTCCAGAACCCTCCATTTCTTTCTTTTCAGCCATTCCTTGGTGGATTTACTGGTATGTTTAGGGTCATTGTCATGTTGCAAGGTCCACATTCGGTTGAGCTTCAATTTTCCGACAGATAGCCTCACATTATCCTCAAGCACCCTCTGGTACAATGAAGAATTCATAGTGGATTATATGATGGTGAGCTGCCCAGGCCCTGATGCAGCAATGCTGCCCCAAACCATAATATTTCCACCACCATGCTTTACAGTTGGTATCAGGTTCTTGTGGTCAAGTGCTGTCTTTGGTTTTCGCCAAACATGTCTTCTGGTACTGTGGCCAAATAGCTCTACCTTTGACTCATCTGTCAAACCATAATATTGTTCACAGAAGTGCTGGTCTTTGCATAGGTGTTCATTGGCAAACTTTAGTCTTGCCCTGATGTTCTTTCTGGACAGCAAAGGTTTCCTCCTGGCACACCTCCCATGTACATCAAATTTGTGCAGCCTCTTTCTATTGGTAGACTCATGCACTTTGACATCAACAGTGGCAAAAGCTACCTGTAGGTCCTGTGATGACATTCTGCGGTTCTTAGAGAATTTTTTCAGCATCTTGCGGTCTGCTCTTGGGCTGAACTTGCTGGGGCGGCCTGGCCTGAACAAGTTGGCAGTTGTTTGGAATCTTCTCCACTTGTAGATGATTTTCCGGACAGTTGAATGATTGATTTCAAATTGTTTGGAGATCTTTTTAAATCCCTTCCCAGACTCGTAGGCATCTATAAACATTTTTCTGAAGGCCTCAGAGAGGTCTTTTGATCTAGGCATGGTGACGCCGCACACTTCAACAACAAAGAGCAAACCAAACGAAATGTCTGAGGTTTAAATAAGACAGGTTCCTCCAAGATCCTCTCTAACGATGTTCTAATCATTTGCACCTGAGCTGGTGCACCTGATTCTAATTTTAGGTATTTGAAGTAGTGATAAATGTGTGGGTGTACTTACTTTTTCCACATGCAAAATTTGCATTTATGTTTATTTAAATTATACATTGGACTACAAAATGTAAATGTTTCATGATATTTGTTATATTAAATCACCTTTATCTATCAACATTGTTGAAACTAGGGCATGCCCGTACTATATATAAGCTAGGACGTGCCCGTACGTGGGTGCCCGTTCCTTGCCAAAAAAAAAAAAAAAAAAAAAATTTGTGTAGGGGTGTGTGTGTGTAAACATCCTAGGGCGTGCCCGTATGTGGGTGCAAAAAAACATGCGTGCAAACAACAACAAAAAAAAACTTTGAAACCACGTGGCAGTAACGACCACAGAACCCCCCCCCCCTCTATTTACATGAATGGTTTGGTCCATTCGCAACGACCACAGAACCCCCCCCTCTATTTACATGCAATGGTTTGGTCCATTCGCAACGCCAAAGCGAACGGCGAACGGCTAAATCGCCATAGCTCGGTAAGTACTTGTCCGATTAATTTCAAACCTTGAAAAGGCACATCCTCGGGTCCCCAGCAATATACCTGGCAAGTTTCAAGTATATCGGACCGGTAGTTGTCGAGAAACAGCGGTCACAGACAAACATACACACATACACACATACATACACACATACAAACACACATACACACATACACACAGAGATTAATGGAATTATAGATAGATGAAGATCAAATGGCTGAATGTTGAAATAGGTTGAAAAAGTCAAAACTTTACATGGGGTGTACTTACTTTTTCACATGACTGTATATATATATATATATATATATATATATATATATATATATATATATATATATATATATATATATTGTCATGTGATTCCCCTCGGTGAAGACCGGGAAATCACGGATGGAAACGAGCGTTAATGAGGCGACGATCAATGGCGGATTTCACTACACATGCACGGGGGGAAGGGAGAAAGAAGATGCGCAAAGCTTTTACCTGCAGCGATCTCGCCGGCAGCTTCGATCCTGTAGGAAATGAACTCAATGAAAACGGAATGATGTACAAAAATAAACAGATTTATTACCACGGATGCCGATAATACAAAATAAAACGTGCCGGTCTAATAACTATGATTCCTATTTGGGACGTCCCCACACCAGACTTAAACACGGACAAATGGGGATATAAAAGGAATGAAAGTAAATGTGTAAATTATCATGCACTCAGCTCGATTGGCGCCTTGGCAGCGATCGTCCAGTCTGAGCGCGCACTCCGGTGTTGGCAGTAGGAAGGCCGCAATCCACTCAGTTCCACGTGCCGCTAGGCCTCACCGGCATCTCGCCCACTTTGGCCTCGTAATGTTACAAAGCTTGTCAAGCAGCACTCGCCGACGCATCGTTTCTGCCTGACAAAACTGCCGCTCTCCGTCTGTAGAACTCGGCACGTCTCCCGGTGGCGTCTCCGATCGCTGCCTGGAGCCCGCTGTCCACGTATCGTTTTATCGCGAGGTCCGGAACGAGGGACACGAGCCGAGAGCAGAGGACAGCGTCAGGAAGGTAGCAAGAGGAGGAGGGGAGAGCGTCGCACGAGGAAGAGAAGAGCTTTAGGGCAAGCAGAAGGTCCCAGCGCAAGATGGCAGTCCAAACAAGAGCACAAAGGCGAGATCAATCTGACAGCCAAAATGCGACCGCTTGCTACGGAATTCCAGCACGAGAAGGGGAAAATGTCGGCTCGCGGTTCGTGGTGTGGCTTGTCCTCTGACGTCACCAGCCCCTCCCCTCGACCACTCCTTCACAAGGTGGACATGGACTCAGCCTGCCTGAGCAATGTGTGTTTTTCAAGTCAGGGTTGTCAGCCCAAGTGGGTTATCTGGGTTCAGGTTAGGTTTTATTGAGAGAGGGGAATTAATTAGTGTTTGTGTGGTGCAACTAGTGGGCCTAACTAATGTCTATGGTGTGTTGCCATACAGGACACAGGTATGATCACAGAGGGAATGACGCACAGGGGAATTAACATATTCCCTACAACTACTTAACATGCCCCGCCCCCTCGTGGCGGGGACACATATCCAACTTATCTGACATCCGGGCTAGACAGGTCCTCTACTTATTTACATCGAGATGGTTCTTGCTACCCACGATCATCGGAGCACCTACCTATGCAGATCTACCTAAATCTATATATCCCCATACCCCACCGACATAACAATATATATGTATATATATATATATATATATATATATATATATATATATATATATATATATATATATATATATATATATATATATATATATATATACAGTGGAACCTTGACTTACGAGTTTAATTCGTTCTGTGACCGAGCTCGTAACTCAATTTGCTCGTTTCTCAAATCAAATTTCCCCATTAAAATGCATTGAAATGCTATTAATCCGTTCCAGCCCGCCAAAAACCACACCAATTTTTTTTTAAATATGCAGTATATATAAAAATATCTCGCGCTTTATATTTCACCAGTATGCAGCATACAAGTTGGCAGGATGGCCTGGACTGGAGGTACGCACACTTGACTCTAAACTGTCCAGCCTGGGTTTGAATCCCGACCCAGCTATAACCTGTCATGTCGGTGTTTCACAGGCAGGGTGATTCATCAATTTGTGTACCGCTAAACTGGGCGCCCCGTTTGCGTCCCATTAGTTGTTGGATGTTAAGGATCTCACCGTGTCTTCCACAAAGAGAAGGCGAGCTATCGCCGGCACTCTGAACAAGTTGTGGCCTGGCATGCTCTTCTCCTCTGCCGTTATATACGTCCTCCTCGGCATCTTTTTCCAGAAGAGCCCTGTCTCGTCACAGTTGAAGATTTGCTGGGGGATGTATCGTTCGGCTTCTATCAGTTCGGCAAAAGTTATAATAAAATCTTCAGCTGCCTTCACATCTGCCTCACCAAATCGACAACACGCACACCTCGCTCATGTTGTTCGACGATTGCGTGTTTTATAGCCAAGCACATCATCCTCTTCTTCTTCTCAGCACTGCCCTTGGCACTCAATTTCTTAGGACCCATTGTTAAAACTAAGAAATTTTCCAAAATAACCAAAATGCGAAAACACAACAGCAGCGATATACGGCAGAGATACTGTACTTGCACGGCAAGATAACCACGTGACCGGAACCCACCTGGTGGCGGCTGGCGTAAGCTCCAAAATAACCAACATGCGAAAACACAACAGCAGCGATATACGGCAGAGATACTGTACTTGCACGGCAAGATAACCACGTGACCGGAACCCACCTGGTGGCGGCTGGCGTAAGCTCCAAAATAACCAACATGCGAAAACACAACAGCAGCGATATACGGCAGAGATACTGTACTTGCACGGCAAGATAACCACGTGACCGGAACCCACCTGGTGGCGGCTGGCGTAAGCTCCAAAATAACCAACATGCGAAAACACAACAGCAGCGATATACAGCAGAGATACTGTACTTGCACGGCAAGATAACCACGTGACCGGAACCCACCTGGTGGCAGCTGGCGTAAGCTCCAAAATAACCAACATGCGAAAACACAACAGCAGCGATATACGGCAGAGATACTGTACTTGCACGGCAAGATAACCACGTGACCGGAACCCACCTGGTGGCGGCTGGCGTAAGCTCCAAAATAACCAACATGCGAAAACACAACAGCAGCGATATACGGCAGAGATACTGTACTTGCACGGCAAGATAACCACGTGACCGGAACCCACCTGGTGGCGGGTGGCGTAAGCTCCAAAATAACCAACATGCGAAAACACAACAGCAGCGATATACGGCAGAGATACTGTACTTGCACGGCAAGATAACCACGTGACCGGAACCCACCTGGTGGCGGCTGGCGTAAGCTCCAAAATAACCAACATGCGAAAACACAACAGCAGCGATATACGGCAGAGATACTGTACTTGCACGGCAAGATAACCACGTGACCGGAACCCACCTGGTGGCGGGTGGCGTAAGCTTGTAACTCGGATCTCGGCTCGCATCTCAAAGCAATAAACCGCCCGAGCGACGGCTCGTATCTCGGAAAACTCGTAAGTTGGTGCACTCGTAAGTCAAGGTTCCACTGTATATATATATATATATATATATATATATATATATATATATATATATATATATATATATAACTGTAAGAAATAGTAGAAACTCCACAGTACGAGCAGGGCGTCTCATTTGCATTGAATAAATAATCGTTAGATTAAATAAGACGCGGACGTAGCTTCAGGACGTCGATCTTTAATTGTCGACAAGCTTTCGACCAACAAAGGGCTCCTCTGAGTCTACAAAAACAGCAGGCATGTACATCAGTCAAGTATGTATAGTGATGTGTGTAAGATGTGTGATATGTGATATGTGTAGAAAATGCATACAAAAGGAAGAGCCACGCCAAAGTTCACTCACCGGCCCCAAGTTCAACGGAAGTGAAGCGCACCTTCCAGTTACCGTTTGCGTTACAGTTCCGGTGCACGTGCATATACAAATATAGAGATATACATACATAAACACACAAGCATATATTCATATACCATTTATATTCATATAATATATTTATATATTTATATAAATGACATATAAAGGTAGAATGAATGAATGAATGCATGAAAGAATGAATGAATGGGTTACGGTTAACAATTTGATTGGGTTGATGTAGGAACATGCTTTAGTCATCAAAATTTATGCCATGAGGGATTTTTGTCCGAAGTTTGTGTATCCAAAAGGTCTCACTTCGCGTGGCGTTTAACGTGAGCGGACAAATATATCGCGGGGGGGGGGGGGGGGGGGGAGACTGGAATGCGGCGTACGTAATAAATTGACCCTTAACCTTCGGCCAGTTGTGCACGCCTCCAACAGTTCGTAAACAGCAAGCAAGGACTCCTTTCTCATCTGTTCAAGTCGTTCTCCCGGGCACCTCTCTCACGCATCTCTTTAAGTAGTCCCATGCGCCCGCTGATATTGGCCGATCGCGTATTAAGCCGCTTGCCTTTAGGATACGCCTACCGGTGAGCTGGCCTCGGCCCTGAGTGGTCGCGAGCGCTCACCGGTCCGCCCCTTGATGGTGCATTGAGGGGCCATGCCTTCGTTCCTGGCCGCTCCTCCCCCTTTTTCTCCAACTCGGCCGCGTGGCTTATGGCGGCGGGCAGGAACAACCAAATGGCAGCGAACGCTACTGGCAAGCAAGGGAACACAATTTGGAGGGAGGCTACGCCGCAAAATGAATAGGATTCGAAAAAGGGGCCTAGGTTATTTGATTAATACAACGCAGATTCAAACTATTGGGAACAGATCCTTACCTGAAACACATACTAATGAAATAACTAAAGAATAGCCTATGGTGTGCTACGTGTTGCTCGTGGCCTAACTAGGGTGCGACCGTTGACCTTTCATACCAAAATGGGCATATTTACAGGGGATTATTTATGAGGGATATTACAATATTTACAAAGTGGAGGGTTCTAAAAACCACAACAATATATATATAGACACATATACACACACACACACACACACACACACACACACACACACACACACACACACACACACACACACATCCCACATGTCCCACATGTATATATCCCACATCCGACATGTATATACATGTTTAAAGTCTACGTGCACATAACTAATAAAATAAAAACGAAGAAATATCTCTCGGTAATTTCCTGAAACTCGGTGAAATTCGATGACATTCGCTCGGTGAATTCACTGTTTGTCGGTGAAAATTTTTCTTTGGGCTGTGTATAATCGCTCCGAACGAAATATCGCTCAGCAATTTCCCGTCTGTTAATTTATTTATTTTACATATGTGAATTACACATCCATGCACACGTGAAATGGAGTTTGTTTTTGCACACGTGAAATGAACACGTTGTGGCGGACACAAAAGCCCACTGGCGTGGTGACATCATCCCGCGCACCGAGTGGGCGGTGGCCACGCCCGAGGGGTAGGCGTGGCCTCATGATATACACCGGGCGCCCAGCCCGGAGCGGGCCAGTGTTACAGTGAGCTCCTACAATAAAGATGTTTATAAGTTACCGCTTGTCCGCTTCCTCCTTGCTCACAAGCAGCGCACGTAATGCCGCGCTTTACTGGTGACCCCCTCGACGTTGGATCTGCCGGAGCGATCCTTCCACACGCGACGCCATTGCCATGGCCAACTTCGTCAAACTTCCGGAATTTTGGGAGGCTCAGGCTGAAGTCTGGTTCATCCAGGCCGAAGCCCAATTTCAGCTTCGGCGCCTCACCGGCGATGACACGCGCTATTGCCACATCGTCGCCTCCCTCGGGCCCGGCACGGCCGCTCGAGTTGTGTCCGTCCTTCGCCACCCACCGGACGGCCACAAGTACGAGGCACTCAAGCGGCTACTCCTAGCCACGTTCGGCCTCACGGACGACGCACGGGCCGACCGCCTCCTGGATCTCCCCGAGCTCGGTGACACGCGCCCGTCGGTCCGAATGGACCATATGCTGTCACTGTTGGGCGACGAAGCCCCCGGTTCCCTATTCCGGGCGCTTTTCCGGCGCCAACTTCCAGCGCAGGTTCGCCTCGCGTTGGCCGGGACCGGGCTAACGGAACCCCGAGCATTGGCAGCGGAGGCGGACAGGTACTTCGCCGCTTCGGACACGCGGGCGAGAGTCGGCGTGGCCGTCACGGCCCTCGAGGCTGATGCTGCTGCCGGGCCTCCTGCTGCTGCCTCCCATGCTGCTGTTCCACAGCATCAGCTTCTACAGCATATGCAGCATGTGTATACGCACCTCGTGAACGCCGCCACGCCCCGCCCACCGCCGCGGCGAAAACCGCAACCGCGGGGAAACCCGCCAACTCCACCGGCCTGGCGGAGCCAGCCGCGCTCCTCCAGCTCCACCACCTGGTGCTGGTTCCACGCCAAGTTCAGCCACGAAGCTCAGCAGTGTCATCCGCCATGCTCCTTCAACAGGTCGGGAAACGCCCGGGCCGGGGCTCAATAGTGGCGATGAGCGCCGGCTGTTCGAGCAGCCTGCTGTTCATAACGGACACCTTCTCCGGGCGCCGTTACCTGTGCGACACGGGAGCGCAGGTGAGTGTCATTCCCGCCGGCACGTCAGACAAGCACGCCGCGGGTGGGGGCCCCGCGCTGCTTGCCGCGAATGGGACGCCCATCCGTACATACGGAAAACGCTGCCTCTCTCTGCGGTTTGGAGGGCAGGTTTTCCGATGGACGTTCGTCACCGCCGACGTGCCCATGGCACTGCTTGGCGCTGACTTCCTGTGCGCTAATGGGCTCCTGGTCGACGTCAAGCGCAGACGTCTTGTCCAGGCCGAGACGTTCAGCTCGCTCGCTTGTGCGTTGCCCAGCTCAACGAGCGGCTTGCCAAGCGGCTTGCCGAACTGTTCGGTTCCGGCCACGTTGGTCTGTACGCTTCCGGCAGCGGACGCATTCACCCGCCTCCTCACCGGCTTCCCGGCCCTCACGCGGCCCACCTTCTCGGCGGGGGCCGTCAAGCACGGGGTGGCCCATCACATCCCCACCGTCGGGCCACCCGTCTACGCCCGGGCACGCCGCCTCGAGCCGACGAAGCTGGCGGTGGCAAAAGCGGTGTTCGCTACCCTGGAGCGACTTGGCATCGTTCGGCGCTCAGAGAGCGCTTGGGCGTCGCCGCTGCACATCGTGCCGAAGCCCGGCGGGGGATGGCGACCGTGCGGGGACTATCGCCGTCTCAATGACGCCACGACTCCCGACCGCTACCCCGTCCCCCACATTCAGGACTTTTCCGCCCGTTTGGCGGGCAGGTCCTTCTTCTCGAAGGTGGACCTCATACGCGGCTACCATCAGGTCCCCGTCAGGCCGGAGGACGTCCCGAAGATGGCGGTCATCACGCCATTCGGACTCTTCGAGTTCCTGCGCATGCCCTTCGGTCTGAAGAATGCGGCTCAGGCGTTCCAGCGACTGATGGACAGCGTCCTGCGCGACTTGGATTTTGTCTACGTGTACCTGGACGATATCCTCGTCGCCAGCGCGTCCCGCGAAGAGCACCTACGCCACCTCCGCACGCTCTTCGAACGCCTGGGCCAGCATGGCCTGATTGTGAACCCCGCAAAGTGCCGGTTCGGCGCCGCCACAATCGATTTTCTGGGGCACCGTGTCACCAGGCACGGAGCCGTCCACCTGCCGGCCAAGGTGGAGGCGGTGAAGGGGTTTCCGCGCCCCCGCACGATCAGAGGGCTGCAGGAGTTCCTGGGCATGGTGAACTTTTACCATCGGTTCCTGCCCCGTATCGCCCAGCTCCTGCGCCCCCTGCACGAAGCTCTCCGAGGTAAGCCGGGCAAAGGCGACGTTACCTGGACCGAGCAGATGGACACGGCGTTCACGGGCGCGAAGCTCGCCTTGGCTAACGCCACCATGCTCGCGCACCCGGCGCCCGATGCACCGATCGCCCTCACCACCGATGCCTCGGACTACGCGGTGGGCGCGGTGCACGAGCAATGGGTGCGTGGAGCTTGGCAACCGCTGGCGTTCTTTCGCCGGCAGCTTCGCCCGCCCGAACGCCGTTACAGTACCTTCGACCGTGAGTTGCTCGGACTTCACTTGGCGGTCAGGCACTTCCGCCATCTGCTCAAGGGCCGTGCGTTCACTGCCTTCGTCGACCACAAGCCGCTGATCTTCGCGATGGGCAAGGTCACCGAGCCGTGGTCGGCCCGGCAGCAGCGTCACCTCTCGGCCGTGTCCGAGTACACGACGGACATCCAGCACGTCGCGGGGAAGGACAACCCGGTGGCGGATTGCCTTTCCCCGGCCGTCGCCCATGCAGTCCACCTCGGCATCGACTATGCCCGGATGGCAGCGGACCAGGCCGCTGACCCCGACGTCCAGGCCTTGCGGACCGCCGTCACGGGCCTCCGCGTCACCGAGGTGCCGTTCGACGGCGCGGGCGCGGCCCTCTTGTGCGACGTCTCCCTCGGGCGTCCTCGCCCCATCGTGCCCGCGGGCTGGCAGCGCCAGGTGTTTGACGCCATCCACGGCCTGTCCCACCCGGGCGCGAGGGCCTCCCAAAAGCTGATCGCCGACAAGTTCGTCTGGCATGGCCTCCGGAAGGCCGTCCACGGCTGGGCCAGGACGTGCCTCGCGTGCCAGCGCGCCAAGGTGCACCGGCACACCCAGGCCCCGTTGGCCCCGTTCACGGTGCCGGAACGCCGGTTTGACCACGTCCACGTGGACCTGGTGGGACCTCTGCCCCCCCTCGCGGGGTTTCACCTACGTCCTCACCATGGTGGACCGCACCACCCGGTGGCCGGAGGCCGTGCCCTTGGCGTCGACAACGGCGGCCGATGTCGCGCAGGCTTTCATCGCCACCTGGGTCGCCCGGTTCGGCGCCCCCTCAGACATCTCATCCGACCGCGGCCCCCAGTTCACCTCGGAGCTCTGGGGGGCGGTTGCGCAGGGGCTCGGGGTCCGGCTGCACCGAACCACGGCCTACCACCCCCAGGCTAACGGCCTGTGTGAGCGATTTCACCGCTCATTGAAGGCCGTGCTCCGGGCCACCCCTCCGCGACGGCGGCTGGGTCGACAGGCTCCCCTGGGTCCTGCTGGGCCTCCGGACGGCGCCCAAGGAGGACCTGCGCGCATCCGCGGCGGAGTTGGTCTTCGGGCAACCGCTGCGGGTGCCGGGGGAATTCCTCCCCGACTCCACGGAACCATGGTCCGCGGCACAGCAGCGCTCCGCTCTGCAAGAGACCGCCCAGAGGTTCGCCCCGGTGCCAACGGCATGCCACGGGCACCCACCGACGCACGTCACCCCGGAGCTTCGCGCGGCGGAGTACGTCTTCGTCCGCCACGATGCCCATCGGACACCACTGCGGCCCCCGTACGATGGGCCTTTCCGCGTGCTGGAGACCGGGGCGAAGCACTTCACCCTGGACATCGGCGGTACTCCTGACCGCGTTTCGGTAGACCGCCTCAAGCCGGCCCACCTCGATGTGGACCATCCACCGCCAGTGGCCCGACCCCCACGTCGGGGCCGCCCTCCTGCGGGCGGACCCCCGGCACCACCCAGCCCCGCCGCCACGCCGCCCCCCGGCCCTGCACCCATCCCAGGGGCAGCCAGGGGCATCCCACCTGGCATCCCGGCACCCCGGACGCCGCCGATCGCCAGGGGGCGCTTCGGCCGGGTCATTCGTCTGCCCCGCAAACTGGCCCTCCAGGTGCGCGGGAATTCTGGGGGGGCGCGTGTGGCGGACACAAAAGCCCACTGGCGTGGTGACATCATCCCGCGCACCGAGTGGGCGGTGGCCACGCCCGAGGGGTAGGCGTGGCCTCATGATATACACCGGGCGCCCAGCCCAGAGCGGGCCAGTGTTACAGTGAGCTCCTACAATAAAGATGTTTATAAGTTACCGCTTGTCCGCTTCCTCCTTGCTCACAAGCAGCACGCGTAACGCCGCGCTTTAACGTGAACCTTTACTTCCGGATAATAATGAATGAAATAAGAACGACGAAATATATGTCGGCATCATTGTTGACGTTTTTGTGACGACTGTAATCAAACGGAAAAGTAATATATCATAACGGAAAAGAAAAAGCGAATTTTTCATATAAATGTCGACAATTTTTAGCTATTTGGGCGGTGTATGATACAGCGTCCCGCGTCGATTCCGGTTGAGTCATTAAAGATTTCAAATATACCTATTTAAAGTGTATGTGCACGTAACTAAGAAAATTTAAAAAACGAAGAAATATCTCTCGGTCATTTCCTGAAACATATTTTACTTCCAGATAATAATGATTAATGAAATAAGAGCGAAGAAATATAATATGTCGGCATCATTGTTGACGTTTTTGTGACGACTGTCATCAAACGGAAAGTAATATATCTATAACGGAAAAGAAAAAGCTAATTTTTCCGATTTGTCGACATTTTGAGCTATTTGGGCGGTGTATGATACATTGTATTGCGATTTATTGCGACGGAAGCCAAACAGTTCAATCTTGGTTTCATCAGACCACAGAATGTTGTTTCTCACAGTCTGAGAGTCCTTTAGGTGCTTTTTTTGCAAACTCCAAGCGGGTTTTCATGTGTCTTTCACTGAGGAGAGGCTTCCATCTGGCCACTCTGATCAGATTGACAAGTCAAGAATTGATGTTCCAATATAAATAGGCTTATCCATTTCAATACTCTCTTTAACCAAATGGATAGCACAAAAGTTCTCTGAAAACACCTCTGCTCTTTGAAAACTGGGTCTATTAATTAATTTTGTTGCTCGTTTCCAAGATGTAGCAAGTCTTATGTTTTGTCTGTTCCTAACATTTTCCATCGTCTTTCCAAATACAGCATTATTCATCAATTTATAAAAGTCCTTCTCAAAATCTGTCTTTGCCTCTGTTCTTCTCTTTGTATTAAAATCAATATACTCCTTCAACCAATGGCTTTGGTTAAACTTTAAAACTCTATGAATCTTCTTCACTCTTAACCCTGCTGATAAACATTGCCTCAAGTTCCTTTGGTGTAAACCATAATTTCCTTTATTACATAATGTAGTAAGTAATTTTTTCTGTTGATTTAGCTTTTGTATTAAATGATTGTTGATAATCCCTTCACCATTCTTCTCTTGGTCTTCCTTTATCAGGAGCATAATGTAGATCCCCTCCAAGGGCCTCTCACTCACTCACCGCAGGCAGGTTGGTGGTCTTTCCATCTTCTACCAACTCCTCTCTGGCCTTGCCCCCCCCAGCTCTCTCTGGGCTCTGTCCCGCAAATATTCCTACAGGTCGCACAAGATCTGCCTGCAACCCTCTTATGGTTAAACTGCCAAAATCAAGACTCTCTGCTCACCTTCACTCCTTCATTCCTCTTTTCTCCCACCTCTGGAACAAACTCCCTCACTCTCTTCAATTCCACTCCACCCTCCAGGTCTTTAAAACGGCTGTTCACCACCATCTCTTATCTTCCCCCATCCAAAACCTTGATCTTTTCTACCCCCGCTAATTTCACCCCAATGCCACTTTTTTGAAATACCAACTTCTGTCCTGGAAGTCCTTGGTGTCCTTGTGTTTTATACTTCTCCCTCCCCCCCCCCCCCCTTCCCACGCCTCCTCACCCCAAGCCCTCTCCCTTCCACACATCTCCCTGTTCTCAAATGTTGTGTTTGTGTGCTTCCCCTTCTCTCCCCATCTTGTCTTCCGCTCCCTCTTTTTATATATTTTGTTTGTCTGGTTGATTTGTTTGTGAAGTAAATGTTAGCTCTTTCAGGAGCCTCGATGCAGTATCCAAAAAAAATAAAAATAAAAATAAAAAATCTTTATGTTTCGGAAGAAGTTCTTCAGGATATTTCAAATCAACCTCAAAATAATATCCAATTTTAGCTTTATCCAATTATTTTTGTGTAGAGATAACGATGTCCTGTAAAACCTTGTCATAATCTTTCTCTTTAACCCACCTAAGTTCTCCATGAGGTAGGGCTTGAGACATAGCCCATCCATACAAATTGTTAGCATCATAATACATCAAATAAGAACTATCTTTTGTAGCATCATAATTAGAAAGATATTTGTTGTTGGCTTTAGCATATCTACTCGAACATACTTGAGATATTCCTCTTCTTTTAGCCTTTTCTATCATCAAAAGCATATCTACATCACTGATTAAATCCAAATCCTGTTTTGTCATTTTTAACATGGCACTCCAGGAGCAGTGTAATAGTGAGCAGGGTCTAATCCATAGGAATTTTTATTATGACAGACGGTTCTAAAAGTCTCAAATACATCAGTCAATAGTAGGACATCAGTTTTAAGATACAAATTGTGGTACTCTCCAAAGTTCTTTATATTAAACTTTTTCCAAACATTTTGTGCTCGAGTATAATCTTTATTAGATATATGGCTTTTATTTAACTCGTTATAGAAATTTTATTTTGAGGGAAGTTGTGTTTCTTCAAATCTCTCAAATGAATCCATATAATCATAAGGATATATACCCTTTTGTGATAAGAGTTCAATCTCTTCTTGATTTATGAAATACTCGGAAACACTCGGAAAGTTTTTCATATTTGATACCAAGTTCGATAATGGACTTGCCATAAATTTAAATGTATCAAGAAACCTGATATGAGTTATAGGAGATGTATGAATTGTTTTTGTGAATGAAATGTATTTCTGATCTGTGTTAGGAATTGCCGAAATGTCTCCAGATGTCTTTGAAAGTTCCTTGATAAATAGATGTGTATCATAATGAGCGTTGTTATGAAGAAAGACAGGAATGAAAGAGGGGAGTTTATAATTAATATTACAACTTTGATGAGCCGGACCTCTATATTTACCAATGAGATGACAATGATCTCTAACCTTTAGACCTTCACCAATTTTCTCCTCACAAATATGACAGACAGCCTTTGGCTGTCCAAATTCTGTTTCTTCTTCTTTTGTTAAGGACATTGGTTTATTGGTTTTTTTCATTGTTGAAGATAATTTTATGCAGTCTCTTTCCACTTGCCTCACAAACTCCTCTGGGGCATTTGAGCCTCTATACTCCTCTAACTTGTTGTATTCATAACCAACGGATGATTTGATATAATAACAGAAACCACAAGGAGTATGTTGTACACCGCACCTTTCCTATGCCATCTCCAGGCATTGCAAATCGTCATTGCTGGGCAATGAAGGGGGCTCGGCAGTGACGCACGCTAAAAGGGAGTACTCAGTTTTCACTCTGGTTGTTTTCTTTCTTGTTTTCTTGCTTTCTTGTTTGTTTGTTTGTTTGTCTGGGCGATATATCAGCCATCCTTTGAGCTAGGAAGCTGAAATTTCGGCACAATAGTGAGCAAGTCCTTTCTCAAAAACGGCATTTTTTGTTTTTTGATTAATCAATTAATTGAGGAGTTATTTAATTATTAGCGATTAATTAAGTACTTATTTAATTAATCAAATTTCCTTTCTCTTCTGACCATTAATTCAGGCACCTTTTGAGTTAGGAAGCTGATATTTGGACATGCCAATGACCAGGTGATTTGGCTGCAAAGGCTATTTTTGATTTATTAATTAATCGATTAATCAATTAATCGATTAATTATTTAATTATTCGATTAATGACCAAAAAAAATTTTTTTTTTAAAGTTATAGATTCTGATGAAATGGTGGTGGTTTATGTGTTCTCTGACCGAATTGATTAATAATTTAATTTTTTTATGATTATTATTTATTTATTTTCATTATTAATCATTTATTTATTTTCTTTCTCATTTGGCCAATATCTCAGGCACCTTTTGAGCTCGGAAGCTGATATTTGGACATGTGTGACCAAGTGATGTGGCTATCAAGGACATTTTTTATTTATTGATTAATCAATTAATCAATTAATTGATTAATTATTTAATTATTCGATTAATTACTAAAAAAAACATTATTTTTTTTCAGTTACAGATTCTGATGAAATGGTGGTGGTTTATGTGTTCTGCGACCGAATTGATTAATAATTTAATTTTTTAATGATTATTATTTATTTATTTTCATTATTAATCATTTATTTCTTTTCTTTCTCATTTGGCCAATATCTCAAGCACCTTTTGAGCTGGGAAGCTAATATTTGGACATGACAGTGACCAGGTGATGTGGCTATCAAGGATATTTTTGATTTATTTATTAATCATTTAATCGATTAATTATTAATTATTCGATGAATAACCTAATTAATTAATTTTTTAAGTTACAGATTCGGATGAAATGGTGGTGGTTTATGTATTCTATGAGCCAATTGATTAACTATTTAATTTTTTGGGGATTATTGTTTATTTATTATTGATTTTAATTATACGATTAATCAATCAATTAGTGTACACCTCTCCCTCCCAATGCAGCCTCAATGAGCTGCACTGCGGTATTGCCGGGCGCCAGAGGCGCCCCGGCAATGCCGCGCTGTAGGATATTTAATTATTTGGCATGGGGGCGGTGTACTTTGAATGTATCTGTACTTGTTTTTGATATTTATTTGTGTAAGACCCTTTAGGGTCTGGAGAAGCAGTGTTTATCTTTTCAAGGATACTTTCAAAATCAGCATATATCACAAACGGATGTTTTATAGATTTGTTAAAATCTTTGAATGAAACGTTTGAACCTACCTTTGGCATATTAATTATGGTTGATTTATGATTACTACAGTATTTTGAATGTTGGTTTAATCCTCCTTTAGTATGAAAGAAGTTAAGACAACGCTTACAGGGGTATGTTTTATTAGCTCTATTATACGTTTGAGAAGTAGTCAATCTAGACAAATTTTTGATGTAAGCATAATGTGAGTTTTCTTCTAAACTAAAACAAAGAAGGTCAATATGAGTTTCATCATTTTTATAGTTATCAGAAATTTTTAAAATCTGAACTTTGTTTGTTTTTGTTAGTCCATAAACATTAACAGATACATTATTCATTTTCTCAAATTTTAGAATGTCAATCAATGACTGAGGAAACTTTAAACCTTTAACATTTAACATATTCTCATATTTCTTATAATGTGATACTCTCTCAGGTTTTGAATGTGGGGGATGAAGGTGAGTGAGAACAGACCATAGGAAACATTTATTATCTTTGTTTTGAATATTAACAACCGCTTTTTAAAGTTTTATAACCCTCGGTAAATCAATGTAAGAAGAAGCTTTAAGAGGATCTGATTTCAGAATGTGTATATCTAAGAAAATGATATTACTAATACTATATCCACTACCCACCACAGTATTATCTGCATCCTGCTCCTGTTTTATAAGTTCTCCATAAACACCGGATGATAAGAAATCTTGGAATGATGTGATAAAGTGAGGGTCTGTTCTCATATAAGGAGTTTCTTCAACACCATCTTTTACCATACCCATTTTTACCCCATATAAAACTTCAAAGTATTCATCTCAGTCAATGTATCTTTTATAAGTGTTTCAACAGCAGGTTTAACCATGTCAATCGCATCAGCTATTGATTTTGGTCCAGGAGTTCCAAACTCAAAAACCCTTATCTTAATATGCCCCTTAAATGCTCCATCAGAGTTTTTAATAGAGTATCCAGACATAGTCTTGTGTTTGCATGATTGAAGGTGAGACTTAAAGCCATCCTTTTTAATGTCCTTATTACAGACATCACAGTGTTTAACATCAGACATGGGAGGTAGTTCTCCTGTATTTCGCCTCTGCTTTTTTGTTATAAGATGTTTGTTATACCAGACCTTTTTAATGTCCTTAGAACAGACATCACAGTGTTTAACATTAGACTCTGGAGGTAGTTCTCCTGTATTTCGTCTATGCTTTTTTGTTGTTAGCTGGCGCGCCAAAGCACGCTTATGATATTCATGATTACAAACGTCGCAATATGTTGTATCTACCATATTTTTATAGTAAAAACTTGATGAAAATGTCGTGGTAATTTATAGACATTTCTTCGCTTAAACTAAAAATGTCGTAGTAATTTATAGATATTTCTTCGCTTAAAATGAAATAGTATCAGTGATTTCAACCACTTAAGAATGGTCTCTTTTATAAGTAATTCTATGCTTAAAATAAAAATCAATTCTTGGCACAGATCCAAATAAATATGTCTAACTTTTTTACTTAATAAATACAATGTTTCAAAACACAAAAGACAAATTTCAATCAATTTCCTAATTTAAAAAGGATACTGAAATATATTGCACAGATGTAAAATTGAACAAAGATGATTACAATAACTTTTGGATAAAACCTATTATGAAGGATAATATGAGCTACTCAATTCCTTTTAAAGGAAGAGCATTCTCTGTCTTTGGGAAACCATCAATTAAAGTAGTTATAACAAAAGTTTCACCACTATTTATGGAGATCTACAACAAACTAGAGCAGGTAATGAAAGATGTAAAAGTATCAAAAAATAAAACTCTTTTTACTGAAGCTACTGAAAAGGAGGATAAAACTATTAGCTCCAAACACGGTGAAATTTGCATTTTTTTTAACAACCCCAAAGATGTTAATCTTGATGAAATGAAAGATGTTAATATAACAGGAGAATTGTCATTTCGCTCAAGAGTTGTTAGGAACCATTTTAAAATTACCTTTAATATTAGAGATAGAGTAGTTGAATCTGTTAATGAAAAAAAGTATATGGATATAGACTGTATATGTTTTTTCTGCTAATTAAATATGAGTCATTATTCAAGTGAAGACTTTGGGGAGTATGATAGTGATGATACTATTGGAACAGAAGATAGTTATGATAGCGAGAGTTTGTGTTCTCATGATAGCTATGAAAGTAGTTTTATAGATGATGAAGATTATGAAAGCACCAATTATAGTGAAGATGATTTTTAGTTTAAGTAATCTTTTACGATATAAATATGATAAATCCGAACGATATACCAGATCTTGAGCCTCTTGAATTTCCTGATTCTCCATATGATAAATTAGAGAATTGTCCGGCTTGTGATAGAGTGGGATTAAATACAGAGGCAAAAGCCCATACACAATGCTTATTCTGTGATTATCTTTTAATTAATGATGGTAAAAAATAAAAAAATATATATATAACTCTTTTACATTAGAACCAAAAATGAATTACTTTACAAGATTAATAAGAGAGATGAATGTTAAGTATTATGATGATAATACACCATTTCTTACAAGGGAAGAGACTACTTGTATTGAGGAAATGTATAGGAGTTTAATGATATTTATTATTCAAAATAATTACAATGGAAATGTTAATACAAGATACTATATAAATAAAATAATGGATTATCTTGAAATTAAACCTGAACTCAGGGTAAAATATAGAGTTTCTAAAAAAGCTCATAAAAAATTAGATGACTTGTTTTCTAAATATATAAATGAATGATTTTTTACCCATTTGGGAAAATAAGATAAAATTTAACAACCATAAAAATCTCCCAAATTCATTAAGATGTGTAATAGTTGGTTCAAGTGGATGTGAAAAAACCTGTTTGCTTTTAAAGATGCTTCTTACCCCCAACTTTTTAGATTATAATAATTTAATAATTTTCACAAAGTCAAGTTTTCAACCCGAGTATCAACTACTATCACGAGGTTTTAATGCAGGCCTTCAAAAAGAAGATATAATTGCTTTATTTAAACTTCAAAAAAACTAAATGATTATGACATTGAAGATATAATACAACTATTTTGTGATACACAGAAATCCATAACATGTATTCTCAGTGATAATACAGATGATATGCCTTCACCCCAAGATTTAGCGAAATCAAAAAAGAACCTCGTTATCGTTGATGATTGTGTTAATGAGAGAAACCAAACGGTTATGGATAGCTACTATACAAGAGGCAGACATTCTTCTTGTAATTGTATTTATCTCAGTCAATCATACTTTCAACTCCCTCATCGCTCAATAAGAAACAATGCCAATAGTTTTATTTTATTCAAGTTAAATTCAATAGATGTAAATAATTTTTGGAGAGATAATTGCTCTACATTATGTAGTAAAAAAAGAATTTGAGTCTCACATGAAACACACGATTGAAAAATATAAATATATTGTTGTGAAACAAGATGAGATACTAACTGATATTTTACACACATAAATGACAACTATTATTATTAATCTTGTGGGTAAATCTGCTTCAGGAAAGAACTTTCATAAATCTAAACTCTTGAATAGTATAAATGAAAAGATTGTAAGTTTTTTTTAAAAACACCCTATGATTCGTATTGTAAGTACTATAACCAGAGCAGTGCAACCAGGAGAAGTAGAAGGTGAAGATTATTACTACATTTCAATGGAGGAACATATGCGATTCAGGAACGAAGGTCAAATATTTGAGGAGGTTTCTCTTGACACAACAAAATATTCATATTGTAAGAGTGAGTTAAAGAAACTAAAATCTGGTGGTCTTGGGATTTTAGAAACTAATCCAGAAGGAATGAGACAAATTATAAAACATCTGAGTGATAATGGAATTAAGATTTTATCATTCGGTTTAGATATTGATGAAGAAACTCAACGCCAATGCATGAAAAGCAGAGATACGAGTATTAGTGAAGAAGAAATTACAACTCGTATTAATGCTAATAAAGAATTTGATAAAATATTTAAAGAAAAGGATTTATTTGAACACATATACTTTAATGATAATGAAAAGGAAAAATTTTCCGATTGACCTCTACAATTCAGTAAATGATATTGTTAAATAAATAAATGAATGCTGAAGAAAGAGCAAGAAAGTTTAAGGAACATCAACAATTAGTTTCAAAAGTTGTTAAACAACAGGAAGAGATAAAGAAGAAATTGAGGCAGAAACTAACTGGTGAAGAAGCCTTTGAAAGAAAACAAGAGAAAATTTTTAAACCACTTTAAAAAACTCAACAAATGATTTCACCTGCAGTTCCCACGATAGAATATACTCCGAACAAACTTCAAATGCGCAAAGATTTTAGTCAAATGACGGAGCAAAAACTTGGAGATATAGGAGAATTAGTATATGATGATGAAGGATTATTTTGGCAACTTGAGGAGGTAAATCAACCTCCCAATTATATGGTCGAAGCTCTTCAAAACAATGAATATTTGGTGGATTCAAAAACCAGAGCAGGTCTCATTCCAACAGAAGAACCAGCACAGTTCTATCTTGTGAAAGAAAAGGTATTGATATTTAATGATAAATTGGTGTTCTTAAGTTCTGCCCAACCACCTATTAAATTAACCTCTAACCCTAACCCTAACAACCCTGAATTCCTGAATGTTTCTTCTCACAAAAGATGGATACTATAGTTCAACATATTTCAATGAACTGTTGAATACACAAAGTGAAGATGATAGAGTATATATTGATTTACTAAACTCACTTGATTATGGAGTTTCTGTTGCTGGTAAAAGTAAGGAGAAGGAGAAGGAAAAACATATTATTGATGCTTTAAGCAAGCTTGGTTCGGGTGTTAGTTTTCTTCCAAATGACCCATCACAATTAGTTAATAGGCTATTATTGTTGTTAGGTAGTAAGAAGGCTGGAAACCACAATTGTTTTTAATGAAGCCTCAGCCATTTTAGACCAGTTGATGAATTTGAAAATAATTAATAAATGTCAATACAAAGATATTTTATTACATATTAAATAAGATGAGAAGCACAATTCTTAGTTTTAATTTCACAACGAGTGATGACACAGCTTCCTTCCCTTACCCACTACAACTTGACCCCACAAAAGAATATGAGGCATCTTTGTTGTCAATGGAAACTTATAATACCTTGTTTAATATCACAGAGAAAAACAACAAGTTTAGTTATGATTCAGGAAGTGGGTATAAAAGTTTAACAGTTTCATCCGGAGCATACGAGATTTCTCAAATATCTTCTGAAATTTCTCGCTTTATGAAAGGCCAAGGTGATGAACCGAAAAATATTGTGATATATATTCAAAAACATACTTCAAAATCAACGATTAAACTTAAAAATAATTATAAAGTTGATTTCACGATTGAAAATTCATTCAGAGAGCTATTGGGTTTCTCTTCAAAAAAGATTGAAACTAACGGGATGTTTTACAGTGATAATGTCATTCAAATATCCTCTGGTATAAATTCGGTATTAATTCATTGTGATTTGATTGATGGTGCTTATAACGATGGAATTAGAACAAATACAATATTTTCATTCAGTGCATACTCAATCTCGATTGGTTATAAATTCAATATGGAACCAACAAATCTCGTCGATTTACTCGTGTCAGGAAAAACCATTTATAGAATAAATTTTAGGATAACCGATCAAGATAATCGGATGATTTCTTTCAATGATGAAATTATATCCATCAGAATTCACCTATGTGAAGTTTTTTAATAAATAAATAATGGTTATTGTGAGAAAACATGAGTTGGGAAAATATAAAATAATTACAGGGGATGGGATGTTCCTTTCACCATACTATAAGGGTGAAGGTATGTTTCTTGATAGAGGATACTATAAACCTAAGAGACAACGGGGTGTAGGACATCAATTTAGAAATAAAGGAGATGGGATAATTGATACTCTAATGGATATTGGTTCAACCTTTCTTAAACATAAAGACCTAATTGGTTCAACTTCTTCTGCCGTGGGAAATGTAGTTGGGTGCTATAAAGAGTATAAAAGATGCTCAAAAGGAGTCTCATAAATTACAAGCAATCAAAGAAATTAAAAAAGGCAAAACTTAACTATCTTCACAAGAACGACAAAAAATCATTCAAATATTTGGGTCTGGGTTTGAACGATTTTAATGCTATATAAATACAAGTATGGAAGCGATTGATAGTATCTATGATTTGGATGATACGATTATTATCATTTCAAACTCCACTAAAAAGGGAAGACTATTATAAGGTAAATGCTATAACAGGAACAGACTGGAATTCAAACGGAACAAAAAGTTTTAAAATAAATAATCAACAAATTTACTTGAATCTAGCTGATAGTTTCTTGTGTAAATTTAAATTCACTAAGGCTGCGAATAATACTAATGCTACACTTGTAAATGATTTCTTCTGCAAAATGTTTGATAGTGTCCGTTTGTATATTGGGACACAAGAGGTTGAAGCGGTTGATTATGTCTCTGCTACATCTGAAATGATGAAATTTACACTATATTCGTTTGGTGATAGAATGGGTAAGGGAGCTGTTGAAAGTTTTATTCCTGATATGACAACTGGAACAAATGCAGACCCTGGTTGTGGTCAAAGGAAGGCAATGTATAATGATGAAACTAGAGCAGAAAATAGTTTTAACGTAGCAGTTCCCCTTGAGGGTATATTTGGATTTTGTGATTATGATAAAGTTTTGTATGGTCTTAAAATTCGATTTCAATTACAAAGGAATGATAATGTAAATAGATTACTTTTTGGTGCTGCTAATGCTGTTGGTGATAATAATAAATTTGTTATTAATGATTTGTGTTGGTATATTAGTGAATATACTCTGAATCTTAAAACGGAAGAGATGTTGAATAGAAGACAATTCAAAGAAACCGCTAAATGTATCATACCTTAAAAGAAGATGTCAGCACGTTAAACTGGAACACACTACCTACACTTGGAATTTAGGTGTTCCTCAAGGAAAGCCACAATACCTATGGCCCATTTTTAAGAAACCAGATGGAGATGAAGGTACTGATAAGAATAATGCGCTGAGTGATAATGCTAAGGTGAAACAACTTCGGGTTTCTCTTGATGGTACATTTTACCCGCGAGATAGATTGGAAATTGATTGGGAAAAAAATGATTATGAGGAAGCCTACAAGTCTTACCAAAAGGTGTGTGAAAGCAACGGTAATAAAGAGCCCATTTTGGATATGGTTGCGTTTCAAAAACCTCATATGATCTATGCAATTGACCTGAGTTCTCAAAAGGAAACTATAAAGTCTAATAGAGTGGATACTTCTCTATACATTGAAAGGGGGGAGAGTGAAGAAGTTGATACATATTGTTTGCTTTTGGAAGAAACAGAATTGCAGATTAATACAGATAATGGTGTTATGATTAATATCACATAGATTTTTCTAATAAATAAATGAGTAGGAAAGAACCAACTGGGGTATATATTGTCACGCAACCGCCGAAATTAATATCAGGCGGTCACAGATGCCGATCGCGAAGGCCTTAACCACTGAGGCGGAAACTCAATGGCGGACTCTGAAACCAAAGCTACTCAAGCACGCGGGATGGAGGGGAGCGGCGAGAGCCCCTTCAGGCTTACCTGTTAAATCAATCACCCGGAAAACTGCGTTCAAGTATGTACAGAAAATAATAGAAGGATTTATTCAAATAAAAGCAAGGACAGGAAAAGCACGCTATAGTAATGAAACATTCTAAATCAGGATCCCGCACACCAGATATTGAATACAAGACGAGGGGGTATGAATACCAAAATAAAGACATTCGTTATGTTATTGTGAACACGGAGCTCGGCCTTATCTGGTCTCATCATTGGCTTTGGCCATCGTCCAACATGCGGCTCCATTCGTCCCGTGGCACGCTTCGCTCCAAGTTCCAAAGCACCGAGCACCGAGCACCACGAGGTCGACCCTTGTACACGGTCGACAAGCCAACTCGGATCTCACCGGGACAGCCAACTCACAGCCTCATAACTTCCCGCCCTCTGTCGACCTGCTTCGCGTCTCCCGCATCCATTCACGCCAAATGAGCGCAGCCCTCCTGGGCGTGGTACTCAAGGTGGATAGGCCTGTCCGGAGGTGTAGGTGGCGGTGGCCATTATCGGCGGTGTCCTGGCCTGGTCTCTTCCCAAGTCATGTCAGGGGAGGGTGTTACTTAGTGTTGTACTAAAGGTCATAACTAATGTCTAAGTAGTGTGCAGTGCCAAAAGGGACAAAGGTTTGGCTAACCAGGTGAGGACGCACAGGGGCGCTACTCCTTAATCCCTACACTACTTATCACTCAAACCTCCTGGTAGATTCACAATTATACATCTTAACCGACAAAACGCCTACACATGAACTTGTTACAGGGTAGTTTTCCTTACCACGACACATCGAAGCATGTTACCTACGCAGCTCTATCTGCTCTACATATCACTACCCACCAGACAACAATATTAATAAAATCAATCTTGATAAACTATCGTCTTGTGTTCAAAATCAAAAGCCTTGTATTATTAATGTTAATACAATTTTAAAAAAAGAGGCAAAAAGAATTGATGTTTTACTCAAGAGAGCAGGTGAAAACACTAAATGATACTGGCTCACTTACATTTAAAATATCAAAACCTATGTTGAAGAAATATTCAACAAGGGAAACGAGTGTAGGATTTCTCCCATTTCTAATTCCTTTATTTGCTGGTTTAAGTGTGGCGGGAGCATTGACGGGCAGTATTTCAGCAGCGGTAAAAACTGCGAACGAAAGGAAGGCACAACTAAAAGCTCAAAAATAATTGGAAAGACATAACAAGGAGTTGGAGAAACAAATTAGTGGAAGTGGTGTAATTGTAGATTTTGCTCAAAAACTTGAAAGTCCACCTGATAAAGCTAGTAGGCTATGAGCCGAGGGGTCGACCATGCTCAATCAGAGGGAGGATGGCTAACAGTTATTTTTGGCAAGGCCAAGGTCCCTAGTGCTGAAAAAATGTGATAGCAGTGTGAAACTCTTAGCCGTATCTGTGTTATCATCACATTTGTCAGATTACCCATTTATCGCTTTTCGGGTCATTTTCCCCGCTTAAGATTTAGGGGGTGGGGTTAGTTTTTTGGCTCTCAAATAATATCACGTGTATATATCAGCTAGTGTGGTATATCAGGTAAAAGGTTATTGAATTACCTTTCAAATGATGTATAGAAAGTGCACGCCGCACGCACAGCCCCTCCAAATATTGCCAAGGATCTGGAGAAAGCATGGGAAGTCGGACACAAGTGCTACACAAACTTCAAGATTGAGCGACTTGAGAGCAACCCACCAATCAAGAAATTCCACGACCCTTTGCAACTGAACAAGCTGAAGACTTTCAGCAACCTCACTAAGAAGAAGGAATGCAGAAGCAATGGCAGGGCAGTAATTCTTCAAGCAGACAAAGCTCTATTTGGTAGAATTATCGTGATGGCACAGGGCCGAGATCTTCACATGGCAGAGGTGCTATCTCATCCTCTAGGTCCCTTGCCATGGGCCCTGGCGACACCCAAAGGCCTTCTACGGAAAACCAACAAAGCTGCCCTAGCCACGGCCTTGCAAAGGACTGTGACCCCGGCTGAAAGGATACCCGACAATTCGGCAACAATTATTGACGGGATGCTCCTTATACAGAAGGTGGCAGGTGATCAAACTACATTTGCCGAAGTGGCCATGATTGTCCTATCCATGGCCCTGAAGGATGGATGCAGTAGCCAGAGGATCGATGTCGTCTTTGACACCTACAAGGAGACTTCCATCAAAAACAGCGAACGGTTAACCAGGGGGGAAGAACTTGGACTTGAGCTGAAAAACATCACGGCATCTCAAATTGTAAGGCAATGGCGCAAGTTTCTCAGCTATGTTGGGAACAAGTCAAGTCTTATCATGTTCCTGGTCGAAGAGTGGAAGAAACCAGAGTACATCAGACGCCTACAGGGAAAGGTTCTCTTTGTAACATGCGATGACAAGTGTTATCAGATCACATCTGATGCTAGCCAAGAAGTAGTGGCCCTGGAAAGCACACACGAGGAAGCAGATGGTCGTCTGTTCTTGCATGCTGCCCATGCTGCCGCACATGGATACCAGTCTGTGCTTATTAGCTCAGATGACACCGACGTACTTGTCATTGGCTTGGCATTTCATACCAAGATTCATGCCAAGTTGTTTCAGAAATGTGGCACCAAAGCAAGGGCTAAAATCCTAGACATAGGGAAAATAGGAAAGTCAGTCGGCACAAATGTATGTCAGGCCCTAATTGGAATGCATGCCTATACCGGATGCGACACAGTCAGCACGTTCGCTGGACGAGGAAAACTGACTGCACTAAAACTCATCAGAACCAACAAAGATGTGCAGGATGCATGTACACAGCTGGGAGAGGACTGGGACGTCAGTGAGGAACTGATGGATAAATTGGAGAACTTCACTTGTCTCATGTACGCACCGAAGTCGGGGACAGTGAAGGTGAATGACTTGAGATATCACCTGTTCTGTGCCAAGAGGGGAGAGATCGACAGTCACCAGCTACCTCCGTGCAAAGACTGCTTAACCAAACATGCACAGCGAGCCAACTATCAAGCCGCTATTTGGAAGAGGAGTCTCAAGATGGATCCAGCAGTACCGAGTCCAATGGGGAAAGGATGGCACTGGGATACCCAGGATGGTCGCGTGCAGCTGGCAGTCGACTGGATGCAAGGACAGCCCGCACCACAGGCGGTTCTGGATTTACTGGCATGCACCTGTTCGAAAAGATGCACACTACCCATGTGTGTCTGCATGGCCAGTGGTTTGAAGTGCACAGACATGTGCAAACTCACCACATGTGACAACCAGAGAGTGTATGGTGAGAGTGATGACAGTTCGGCAGAAGACGATGAAGAAGACGACGACGATGACGAGGATAACTTCTGAATTGTAGAACTGTATGGAGAAAGATCATGTACATATGTGTAACAAATATGGTGTACGCTGAATTGATAACTCGTGTACTTTATGGTATGATGTCTATAAATATATGTTGCTCAAATAGAAAGTACATTGTTTTCCTTTGGTTTACTTTATGTATAGCTGGTAATATAAGAGAACCATACAACACTACAAGACTAAAAACGTTTGCATGGATATGATGTAAATTATCTCGCCAAGTTAGGGTACATCAGGATACATACATATACATGGAGTAGGTTAATCATCACATGCATCATACGGCTGTGGTATATTTAAGAACACCACATACAGTTTGGTCATAATGCCTTCATATTTTTAGAATTAGACATTTCTGACACCAATTTCAGTACTTTTTGGCCTATATATGGCTGACATCCCAATATTATATATACTATTTTTAGACCAATAATGGTATACAAACTATATACATGCTGTCGGTCAAAAATCGTAAAATGTAAATCAATATATCATAAGAGCGGAAAGATATACATTTATGGATTTTAGGTCATGGTTACAGCAACTACTGTATATTGGATTTTCTCATCTTTATCAAGGTGTATGAGATTTAAGGCCCAAATTTGACTTTAATCATACTGTGTGTTTCTCAAATTCAAAAATTCATTTAATATCCGCCAAACTGAATTTTTGCCTAATTTTGTTTTCATTGGGGATTTTGTGATAAATTTTTGAGGGTTGGCGGAAATAATTATGTTTTAATGATCATAAAGAGGTTACTAAAGCGCGGCGTTACGCGCGCTGCTTGTGAGCAAGGAGGAAGCGGACAAGCGGTAACATATAAACGTCTTTATTGTAAGACTACACTGTAACACTGTACTGTCCCGGGCTGGGCGCCCGGTGTATATCATGAGGCCACGCCTACCCCTGGTGCGTGGCCACCGCCCACTTGGTGCGCGGAATGATGTCACCACGCCAGTGGGCTTTTGTGTCCGCCACACGCGCCCCCCCAGAATTCCCGCGCACCTGGAGGGCCAGTTTGCGGGGCAGACGAATGACCCGGCCGAAGCGCCCCCTGGCGATCGGCGGCGTCCGGGGTGCAGGGATGCCAGGTGGGATGCCCCTGGCTGCCCCTGGGATGGGTGCAGGACCGGGGGGCGGCGTGGCGGCGGGGCTGGGCGGTGCCGGGGGTCCGCCCGCAGGAGGGCGGCCCCGACGTGGGGGTCGGGACACTGGCGGTGGATGGTCCACATCGAGGTGGGCCGGCTTGAGGCGGTCTACCGAAACGCGGTCAGGAGTACCGCCGATGTCCAGGGTGAAGTGCTTCGCCCCGGTCTCCAGCACGCGGAAAGGCCCGTCGTACGGGGGCCGCAGTGGTGTCCGATGGGCATCGTGGCGGACGAAGACGTACTCCGCCGTGCGAAGCTCCGGGGCGACGTGCGTCGGTGGGTGCCCGTGGCATGCCGTTGGCACCGGGGCGAACCTCTGGGCGGTCTCTTGTAGAGCGGAGCGCTGCTGTGCCGCGGACCATGGTGCCGTGGAGTCGGGGAGGAACTCGCCCGGCACCCGCAGCGGTTGCCCGAAGACCAATTCCGCCGCGGATGCGCGCAGGTCCTCCTTGGGCGCCGTCCGGAGGCCCAGCAGGACCCAGGGGAGCCTGTCGACCCAGCCGCCGTCGCGGAGGGTGGCCCGGAGCGCGGCCTTCAATGAGCGGTGAAATCGCTCACACAGGCCGTTAGCCTGGGGATGGTAGGCCGTGGTTCGGTGCAGCCGGACCCCGAGCCCCTGCGCAACCGCCCCCCAGAGCTCCGAGGTGAACTGGGGGCCGCGGTCGGATGAGATGTCTGAGGGGGCGCCGAACCGGGCGACCCAGGTGGCGATGAAAGCCTGCGCGACATCGGCCGCCGTTGTCGACGCCAAGGGCACGGCCTCCGGCCACCGGGTGGTGCGGTCCACCATGGTGAGGACGTAGGTGAAACCCCGCGAGGGGGGCAGAGGTCCCACCAGGTCCACGTGGATGTGGTCAAACCGGCGTTCCGGCACCGTGAACGGGGCCAATGGGGCCTGGGTGTGCCGGTGCACCTTGGCGCGCTGGCACGCGAGGCACGTCCTGGCCCAGCCGCGGACGGCCTTCCGGAGGCCATGCCAGACGAACTTGTCGGCGATCAGCCTTTGGGAGGCCCTCGCGCCCGGGTGGGACAGGCCGTGGATGGCGTCAAACACCTGGCGCTGCCAGCCCGCGGGCACGATGGGGCGAGGACGCCCGAGGGAGACGTCGCACAAGAGGGCCGCGCCCGCGCCGTCAAACGGCACCTCGGTGACGCGGAGGCCCGTGACGGCGGTCCGCAAGGCCTGGACGTCGGGGTCAGCGGCCTGGTCCGCTGCCATCCGGGCATAGTCGATGCCGAGGTGGACTGCGTGGGCGACGGCCCGGGAAAGGCAATCCGCCACCGGGTTGTCCTTCCCCGCGACGTGCTGGATGTCCGTCGTGTACTCGGACACGGCCGAGAGGTGACGCTGCTGCCGGGCCGACCACGGCTCGGTGACTTTGCCCATCGCAAAGATCAGCGGCTTGTGGTCGACGAAGGCAGTGAACGCCCGGCCCTCGAGCAGATGGCGGAAGTGCCTGACCGCCAAGTGAAGTCCGAGCAACTCGCGGTCGAAGGTACTGTAACGGCGTTCGGGCGGGCGAAGCTGCCGGCTAAAGAACGCCAGCGGTTGCCAAGCTCCACGCACCCATTGCTCATGCACTGCGCCCACCGCGTAGTCCGAGGCATCGGTGGTGAGGGTGATCGGTGCATCGGGCGCCGGGTGCGCGAGCATGGTGGCGTTAGCCAAGGCGAGCTTCGCGCCCGTGAACGCCGTGTCCATCTGCTCGGTCCAGGTAACGTCGCCTTTGCCCGGCTTACCTCGGAGAGCTTCGTGCAGGGGGCGCAGGAGCTGGGCGATACGGGGCAGGAACCGATGGTAAAAGTTCACCATGCCCAGGAACTCCTGCAGCCCTCTGATCGTGCGGGGGCGCGGAAACCCCTTCACCGCCTCCACCTTGGCCGGTAGGGGGACGGCTCCGTGCCTGGTGACACGGTGCCCCAGAAAATCGATTGTGGCGGCGCCGAACCGGCACTTTGCGGGGTTCACAATCAGGCCATGCTGGCCCAGGCGTTCGAAGAGCGTGCGGAGGTGGCGTAGGTGCTCTTCGCGGGACGCGCTGGCGACGAGGATATCGTCCAGGTAAACGTAGACAAAATCCAAGTCGCGCAGGACGCTGTCCATCAGTCGCTGGAACGCCTGAGCCGCATTCTTCAGACCGAAGGGCATGCGCAAGAACTCGAAGAGTCCGAATGGCGTGATGACCGCCGTCTTCGGGACGTCCTCCGGCCTGACGGGGACCTGATGGTAGCCGCGTATGAGGTCCACCTTCGAGAAGAAGGACCTGCCCGCCAAACGGGCGGAAAAGTCCTGAATGTGGGGGACGGGGTAGCGGTCGGGAGTCGTGGCGTCATTGAGACGGCGATAGTCCCCGCACGGTCGCCATCCCCCGCCGGGCTTCGGCACGATGTGCAGCGGCGACGCCCAAGCGCTCTCTGAGCGCCGAACGATGCCGAGTCGCTCCAGGGTAGCGAACTCCGCTTTTGCCACCGCCAGCTTCGTCGGCTCGAGGCGGCGTGCCCGGGCGTAGACCGGTGGCCCGACGGTGGGGATGTGATGGGCCACCCCGTGCTTGACGGCCCCCGCCGAGAAGGTGGGCCGCGTGAGGGCCGGGAAGCCGGCGAGGAGGCGGGTGAATGCGTCCGCTGCCGGAAGCGTACAGACCAACGTGGCCGGAACCGAATCGTTCGGCAAGCCGCTTGGCAAGCCGCTCGTTGAGCTGGGCAACGCACAAGCGAGCGAGCTGAACGTCTCGGCCTGGACAAGCCGTCTGCGCTTGACGTCGACCAGGAGCCCATTAGCGCACAGGAAGTCCGCGCCAAGCAGTGCCATGGGCACGTCGGCGGTGACGAACGTCCATCGGAAAACCTGCCCTCCAAACCGCAGAGAGAGGCAGCGTTTTCCGTACGTACGGATGGGCGTCCCGTTCGCGGCAAGCAGCGCGGGGCCCCCACCCGCGGCGTGCTTGTCTGACGTGCCGGCGGGAATGACACTCACCTGCGCTCCCGTGTCGCACAGGTAACGGCGCCTGGAGAAGGTGTCCGTTATGAACAGCAGGCTGTTCGAATGGCCGGCGCTCATCGCCACTATTGAGCGCCGGCCCGGGCGTTTCCCGACCCGTTGAAGGAGCACGGCGGATGACACCGCCGAGCTTCGTGGCCGAACTTGGCATGGAACCAGCACCAGGTGGTGGAGCTGGAGGAGCGCGGCTGGCTCCGCCAGGCCGGTGGAGTTGGCGGGTTTCCCCGCGGTGGCGGTTTTCGCCGCGGCGGTGGGCGGGGCGTGGCGGCGTTCACGAGGTGCGTATCAGCATGCTGCTGAACATCAGCGTGCTGTAGAAGCTGATGCTGTGGAACATGCTGCTGAACATCAGCGTCGAGGGCCGTGACGGCCACGCCGACGCTCGCCCGCATGTCCGAAGCGGCGAAGTACCTGTCCGCCTCGGCCGCCAATGCTCGGGGTTCCGTTAGCTCGGTCCCGGCCAACGCGAGGCGGACCTGCACTGGAAGTTGGCGCCGGAAAAGCGCCCGGAATAGCGAACCGGGGGCTTCGTCGCCCAACAGTGACAGCATATGGTCCATTCGGACCGACGGGCGCGTCTCACCGAGCTCGGGGAGATCCAGGAGGCGGTCGGCCCGTGCGTCGTCCGTAAGGCCGAACGTGGCTAGGAGTAGCCGCTTGAGTGCCTCGTACTTGTGGCCGTTCGGTGGGTGGCGAAGGACGGACACAACTCGAGCGGCCGTGCCGGGCCCGAGGGAGGCGACGACGTGGCAATAGCGCGTGTCATCGCCGGTGAGGTGCCGAAGCTGAAATTGGGCTTCGGCCTGGACGAACCAGACTTCGGCCTGAGCCTCCCAAAATTCCGGAAGTTTGACGAAGTCGGCCATGGCGATGGCGTCGCGTGTGGAAGGATCGCTCCAGCAGATCCAACGTCGAGGGTCACCAGTAAAGCGCGGCGTTACGCGCGCTGCTTGTGAGCAAGGAGGAAGCGGACAAGCGGTAACATATAAACGTCTTTATTGTAAGACTACACTGTAACACTGTACTGTCCCGGGCTGGGCGCCCGGTGTATATCATGAGGCCACGCCTACCCCTGGTGCGTGGCCACCGCCCACTTGGTGCGCGGAATGATGTCACCACGCCAGTGGGCTTTTGTGTCCGCCACATTACTATATATCACACAGGCACTTTCTATACATCATGTGAAAGATAATTCAATTACCTTTCACCTGGTATACAACACTAACTGATACATATAGGAGATATTATTTGAAAGCCCCAAAACGAACCCTACCCCCTAAATCTTAGGCGGAAAAATTACCGAAAGCGTTATTGGGGTGGTCTGACAAATGTGATGATAACACAGATACGGCTAAGAGTTTCACACTGCTATCACATTTTTTCAGCACTAGGGTCCCTGGCCTTGCCAAAAATAACTGTTAGCCATCCTCCCTCTGATTGAGCATAATGTCGAAAATTTGAGGGTCTGGCTCATAGCCTATAGATTGTTAGTTGGAGATATGCTTTCTTCTATTGCACAGGTGGGTGTTAAACTAACTAAAAGGGGTAATGGATTATATCTTTCTCATAAATAAATGGATAAATGGTTTAAACAATTTGGAAAAAATACAACGTCAAATATAGAAATTGTTAAATATTGTAAAAAACTAAAAATTGATAATGTGGTTATTTGTATGAGAGATGAATTAACAAAGTTGTCCAAGAATACAAAGAATATTATTATGAATTTAGACACACAGAATGGTTCTCATTGAGTTTGTATTCATAATAGTCAGGATAAATATTATTTTGATAGTTATGGTATTCCACCACCTGTTGAAGTAATAAAATTCTTACAGAATGGTGTTTATCAAACATTTCAAGTTCAAGACATTAATTCTAAATGTTGTGGTCAATTATGTTTATATGTATTATTTCAACTCAACAATAATGAAAATTTTTATGTCATTTTAAATCTAATATAAATGACTTATGTTGGAAAAGATGGCTCTAGCTTTTGAGAATCCCCTCAGGATATTGATTTATCAAATTATTATACAAAGGCACAGGCTGAACGACAAAAATATAATATAACAAAAAATATTAATATGAAGAATACTTATAAATTAATCAATTATCCAAGCCCCACAGATGCGAATGACTTAATTAGATTCAGTGATTTATCACAATATTTATCTTTAAATAAAACAGCACGATTTGTTAAACAAGTTAAATTTACAACCACAACACCTGGTTATACTGACCATACACCTTTCCTCATTAAATTTAACTATCTGCTTACCATTGAATTTTATATAGAAGGACATATAGTTAATATGCGAATACATAAGTGGGGTATGATATGCCTGATTTAGGGTATAATTGGTCTTTTTCAATAAACTTGGAAGACCTACCTGATTTTAATCAGTCTCGTAAAGAAGAATATTATCCGCTTGGTGAGGATAAGGAGTTATGTGGAAGTACAATTAGCAAACAACAAATACATGATTTCAAGAATAGAAAATCATATGACAGCAAAACAATAGTTTATATGACAAAGAAGGAAGGTAATGAGATAAAGATAGAAAGCCGAGGAATACAAACCAATTTGGTAGTGGGAAGATGGGGTGGTATTACCTGTCATAATATTAATCTCACATATATTTCTGATACATGAATGGCAGGGAGAAGACTACAAGAGAATTATAATTTTTGTATTCAGGGATACCTACAAGAAAAGGGCGCTCGGTTTTACATACCTTATGAATTGGAGCATATACATGGAAATTTTGTAATTAAGAACTGGCCTTATACTGATATTGCTAAACCCACAAATGGAGACTTGTTTAAAATATTAAATAAAAATGAACTTCTCAAAGTTATGAAATATAAAACTCTTTTAGAAATAATCAACAAATCTTATTGGTATCCTATTATGAGAAAAGTAATTACAGATGCAAGGATATCTCAAAATCCAGATGAATATATTGTTGCGGTTTTTGTAAATAGAGGCAACCCCCCTATAGTTAGTTGCACCACAACATGTAGCCTCGCTTAGTCAGTTATTTCTTATTAAATGTGAAGTATAGTCTCCTTCCCAGTGTTAGTATGCGTTGAGGCAGGTAGAGAAAGGGTAGACCTCATTGAAGCCTGGAGTGCCATGTCATGGGCCTAGGACAAGTCTAGGAGGCCCGAGGGAGGAGCTGGAGGGCGTGGCTGGTAAGCAGCGAACAGCCAATGGGAGCTAAAGGGAGTGGCCAATAACGGTGGCCAATGAGAGCTAAGGGGAGTGACTAATGAGGGGCTGTCACGACACGTGACCCCCGGCGGCCAGTGGAGGCCCGTGGAACATTCTAGTGGGGCTCCGGGGGCTATAAAACCCGGCCCGGACCCCCGAACTCTCTCTCTGGCTCTGGATTCGATTTAGTCGCTCTCTCTGGATTCGCACTCTGAATGCGCTCTCTGCCCTGACGACCTCTGACTGGACTCCCTGCACGTGCGCCTTGCCTCGCTGACTTCGGGATATGCTCCTCGGATTCCCGTTACGTGCACAACTGTGATCGACGTCCCTGCCGCGAACATCCTTGGGGCGATCCGCCAAACGAGCCGTCCAGGCGAACTGCACCAAGCGCCCGCCCTTTGTGCACGTTCCCCTCTTCCTCCCCTTCCCCGAACGAGTCTGAGGGCCCTTGTCCGGGAACATAAGTAAGGCCGTTAAGGTTCTCCACTGTGTCCCTTTTTCTATAATTATTGTACATTTGTGAATAAGTCCTGTGGTTTGTTTCCAACCTGGCCATCTTCGTCCTTTCACCATTGGCCTAGCATTGCACAAGTTAAAATCGCTTGATCGGGTTCATAGTGCTCACGGCACGAGTTACGCGACGCACAAACCGCTCGGGCGTTAAAGACGAGCGTGACTCGTGCGAGGTTCAGCCCCCATTCTCACGGCTGTGCATGTCGAAGGTACTCGGGTCGTGACCGTTAACCGTTCCACGCGTTAGCTGCAGGCTCGGCGGCTGGAATTGCCCAGCAATCCATCCTCCACGAGTATAGCTTGGGGGCGGCCTCGTGGACTCGAAGCTCGAGGGGGAGCAGGGCTTAACCCCCCTCCCCCTCAGTACGTCGACGAGCGCGAGATCCGCAACAATATGTATAATATTCTATGGGGAGGTGGTTCGCGGGTAGCAAGGGATGAGGAAGGAGTTGAAGAAGAGAGGGAGAAAAGAGAGAAGGAGGAAAGAGAGAAAGGAGAGAGGGAAGAGAGTGAGAAAAGGGAGAGGGAAAAAGAGAGAAGGAGGAAAGAGAGAAAAGAGAGAAGGAAGAGAGTGAGAAAAAGGAGAGGGAAAAAAGAGAGAAGGAGGAGAGGGAGGAAAGAGAGAGGGAGGAAAAATATAAAAAGATGGAAATCAGTGAGATTAATAAAAGATTGAAGGTATTACAGCAAATAAATCAAACTCAATGCACTGAGGAGGAAAATAAAGAAATGAAAAGTCTAATGGAAATATTATTTTCAAGAATAACGACGTCAATGTCTCCACTTTCAGAGAGGAGATTTAAACGAGAAAGTGGGGAAGAAGAAGAAGGAAAAGATTATGTGGTTGATGATGTTGGTGTTATTGACTTTAGTTAGTTTTATTTGTAAATAAATGGAGGAGAGAGTGAAGGCATTCCTAAGGATTCTTTATGTTTTAAAAATTAAGATAGAAATGTATATGTTGAAAACCAAAAAGGTTTTCATACTCTGTAGGAATTTTTCGGATAAATAAATGAGTTATTGTGTTAAGTGTAAAAAGAAAACAAATACGAAAAATATATCAAATGTTAAAGGTAAAAATAATAGAGCTTCCGGCAGCGGACGAATTCACCCGCCTCCTCGCCCGTTTCCCGGCCCTCACGAGGCCCACCTTCTCGGCGGGGACCGTCAAGCACGGGGTGGAACATCACATCCCCACCGCTGGGCCACCGGTCTACGCCCGGGCACGCCACCTCGAGCCGACGAAGCTCGCGGTAGCTAAAGCGGCGTTTGCTACGCTGCAGCGGCTCGGCATCGTGCGGCGCTCCAAGAGCGCGGGGGCGTCGCCACTCCACATCATGCCCAATCCCGGCGGGGGATGGCGACCGTGCGGGGACTACCGGCGCCTCAACGACGCCACCACCCCCAACCGCTACCCCGTCCCCCATATTCAGGACTTTTCCGCCCGCTTGGCGAATATGTCCTTCTTCTTGAAGGTGGATCTCATACGCGGTTACCACCAGGTCCCCGTCAGGCCGGAGGACATCCCGAAGACGGCTGTCATCACGCCGTTCGGTCTTTTCGAATTTCTTCGGATGCCCTTCGGTTTGAAGAATGCGGCTCAGGCGTTCCAGCGCCTCATGGACAGCGTCCTGCGCGACTTGGATTTCGTCTACGTCTATCTGGATGACATCCTCGTCACAAGCGCGTCCCGCGAAGAGCACCTACACCATCTCCGCACGCTCTTTGAACGTCTGGGCCAGCACGGCCTGATCGTGAACCCCGCCAAGTGCCGGTTCGGTGTCGCCGAAATCGACTTTTTGGGGCACCGCGTCACCAGGCATGGCGCCGTCCCCCTACCGGCCAAGGTGGAGGCGATGAAGGGGTTTCCGCGCCCCCGCACGATCAGGGGGCTCCAGGAGTTGCTGGGCATGGTAAACTTTTACCAACGTTTCCTGCCCCACATCGCCCAGCCCCTGCGCCCCTTGCACGAGGCCCTCCGAGGGAAGCCGGGCAAAGGTGACGTCACCTAGACCGAGCAGATGGACGCGGCGTTCGCGGGCGCGAAGCTCGCCTTGGCTAACGCCACCATGCTCGCGCACCCGGCGCCCGATGCACTGATCGCCCTCACCACCGACGCCTCGGACTACGCGGTGGCGGCGCGGTGCACGAGCAATGGGTGCGTGGAGCTTGGCAACCGCTGGCGTTCTTCAGCCGGCAGCTTCGCCCGCCCGAACGCCGGTACAGTACCTTCGACCGCAAGTTCCTCGGGCTCCACCTGGCGGTCAGGCACTTCCGCCATCTGCTCGAGGGCCGTGCGTTCACGGCCTTCGTTGACCACAAGCCACTGGTGTTCACGATGGGCAAGGTCGCCGAGCCGTTGTCGGCCCGGCAGCAGCGTCACCTCTCGGCCGTGTCCGAATACACGACGGACATCCGGCATGTCGCAGGGAAGGACAACCCGGTGGCGGATTGCCTTTCCCGGTCCGTTGCCCACGCGGTCCACCTCGGCATCGACTATGCCCGGATGGCGGCGGACCAGGCCGCCGACCACGACGTCCAGGACTTGCGGACCGCCGTTATGGGCCTCCGCGTCAGCGAGGTGCCTTTCAACGGCGCGGGCACGGCCCTCTCGTGCGACGTCTCCCTCGGGCAGCCTCGCCCCATTGTGCCCACGGGCTGGCAGCGCCGGATTTTTGACTCCATCCACGGCCTGTCCCACCCGGGCACAAGGGCCTCCCAGAGGTTGATCGCCGACAAGTTTGTCTGGCATGGTCTCCGGAAGGCCGTCCGCGGCTGGGCCAGGACGTGCCTCACGTGCCAGTGCGCGAAGGTGCAACGACACACCCAGGCCCCATTGGCCCCGTTTGTGGTGCCGGAACGTCTGTTTGACCATGTTCACGTGGACCTGGTGGGACCTCTGCCCCCCTCGCGGGGTTTCACCCACGTCCTGACCATGATGGACCGCACCACCCGGTAGCCGGAGGCTGTGCCTTTGGCGTCAACGACGGCGGCGGACGTCGCGCAGGCATTCATCGCCACCTGGGTCGCCAGGTTCGGCGCCCCCTCGGACATCTCGTCCGACCGCGGCCCCCAGTTAACCTCGGAGCTCTGGAGGGCAGTCGCGCGGGGGCTCGGGGTCCAGCTGCACCACACCACGGCCTACCACCCCCAGGCGAATGGCCTGTGCGAGCGGTTCCACCGCTCTTTGAAGGCCGCGCTCCGGGCCACCCTCCGCGACGGCGGCTGGGTCGACATGCTCCCCTGGGTCCTGCTGGGCCTCCGGACGGCGCCCAAGGAGGACCTGCGCGCATCCGCCGCGGAGTTGGTCTTTGGACAACCGCTGCGGGTGCCGGGCGAGTTCCTCCCCGACCCCACGGCACCTTGGTCCGCAGCGCAGGAGCGCTCCGCGCTGCAGGAGACCGCCCGGAGGTTCGCCCCGGTGCCGACGGCGCACCACGGGCACCCACCCACGCACGTCGCCCCAGAGCTTCGCACCGCGGAGTATGTCTTCGTCCGGCACGACGCCCACCGGACACCACTGCGGCCCCCGTACGACGGGCCTTTCCGCGTGCTGGAGACCGGGGTGAAATACTTCACCTTGGACATCTGGACATCCTTGGACATCCCGACCGCATCTCGGTGGATCGACTCAAGCCGGCCCACCTCGACGTGGACCACCCACCGCCGGTGGCTCGGCCCCCGCGTCGGGGCCGCCCCCCGGCGGGCGGACCCCCGGCACCGCCCAGCACCGCCGGCACGCCGCCCCCCAGTCTGGCACCCATCCCGGGTACAGCCGGGGGCATTCCAGCTGGCATCCCTGCACCCCGGACGCCGCCGGTCGCCAGAGGGCGCTTTGGCGGGGTCATCCGTTTGCCCCGCAAACTGGCCCTCCAGGTGCGCGGGAATTCTGGGGGGGCCCGTGTTGCGGACACGAAAGCCCACTGGCGTGGTGACATCATTCCGCACACCAAGTGGGCGGCGGCCACGCCCGAGGGGTAGGCGTGGCCTCAGGATATACACTGGGCGCGCAGCCCGGAGCGCGCCAGTGCTACAGTGACCTCTTGTCAATAAAGACACTTTTGTTTAACCGCGTTGTCCGCTTCCTCCTTGGTAGCAAGTCGCGCGCGTAGCACCGCGCTTCAACAGCACCTTTAATGAAGGAAAGGCAGTTGTTATTGAGCATTTTAATCGCACTTTGAAAGAGAGATTATATTAAAAAATTCACACAACTCGGTTCACAACAATGGGTATATTTAATTCAGAATATTGTCGATAATTACAATAATACAGTTCATTCATCAACAAAATCAAAACCGTCAGAATCATTTACAAAATTAGAATATGAAAAGGAGATTAATTTGAGAAAACCCAAGTTCAAAGTTCGTGATATTGTAAGAATATACAGATGGAAAAGCCATTTTGAGAAAGGTTATACAAAAAAATGGACTAATGAATTATTTAAAATCGTTGATGTAATGGATACAGTCCCTTGGACCTACAAATTATATGATTTAAATGGAGAAGAAATATTGGGATCATTTTATTCGCAGGAACTACAAAAAACAAAGCTGATAAGACATTAAACAACAACCATCCATACTTTCATCCACTCCACCCAGATTAGTTAATTTAATTAGTAGTAATTTAAAAAAATAAATTCATAAGCCATGCCCACACAGACCACGCCCACACAGACCACGCCCACACAGACCACACCCACACAGACCACGCAGACCACGCCCACACAGACCCCACCCACACAGACCCTGCCCACACAGAACCCGCCCACACAGACCACGCCCACACAGACCACGCCCATCATCCCCCACCCCCCTGTGCTCCCCCACTCTTGACCCTTCACCCCCCTCATCCCACCCCCACCTTCCCCACACACACAAGGGGAGGGGAGGGGTGAGATGAGGGGGTGAAGGGTGGTTGGCAGGGGCGCACTTCCCCCTTCTTTTTTCCCTTATTCTCTTTTTGTAATTAAGAATTAAACAATTGTAGGCAAAGCAAATATAATCATATAAAATTGAAAACATAAAAATCTTTATATTATTAAAACATTTTTCTTGAGGTATATATTCAGTTTCTTCCCAGCACAAGTCAAAGGCACCAGATGTCTTTAGGTTTTGAATATCTTTCTGTTTAAGACAAGAGGGGAGAGAAAATATTAATATAGGGTGAAGCAAGGAGAAGGTAAAGTGGATGAGGATATATAATAAATAAACCATACCTCCAAAAAATCGAGCTTTGTGTCAAGGTCGTCGAGTTGAAAATGTAGGGTATCAGAGGTTGGAAGTAAATAACCACTCTTTAGGATCTCAAAAGAACCCCAATCAGAGTTGTGATCGTGGTCGTGGTCGTGGTTGTGGTCATCGATCTCAACTATCATCTCTGCTATTGAAGTAATGTTCTGTTGGAAAACAAAGCGAGAAACTATAAAATTTGTAATAAGTAAAGTGGAATCTTACCTCACGTTTATCAAGATGGAAATTTTAAACTCACATGGGCACGGAATAGGTTGGCACTCCTCGGAACTTCAAGGTTGTGAAATTCGTTGGTTTCATCAACAAATTTCATGTTGTTTGGTTGGTTTTTAATGCTGGAATAAAACAAACAGTTAGTTAAAGTTAATAACACACATACACATAGTATCAAAGTTTGTGAATAATTAATTATATCTCTTACCTCTCGCATAACAACTCAAACAAGGTGCTTAATTCGTTGCCAGTCATTTGTTCTGTTGTTGAGACAGCTTTGGGGAATATTAAAGGGTGAGAGAGGCTGTCCAAACACTCAGCCATCTCATTATGAAGTCCCCTCCGAACTTCAGTTAATTCTGTAAGGGTTCATTCAGATTCTCCCTTTGTTGGTGATAATCATTGGCTTCATTTTCAACATCAACCACCAACTTTGACAAAGAGAGGCTGTTAAAAAAAGAAGAGAAAAACAATAATTATTGAGAGGCTGTTAAAAAAACAATAATTGTTAATCATGTTCTATATAAAACAATGAATAATTAATCGTATAAAAAAAAAAACTTACCTGTCTTGTGATAAAGCTTCAAACTCAATGCCATCTTCAACGTTGGAAAACATTTTTGGAATGAAGCAACCTCAAGTGAGATTCAGTTAATATAGCCAGGATGGGGTAATTTAACGACATCATGGAGACATGATGAGATGAGACATCATGGAGACAAGCGCGGCTTGGGTGATTTTGCCCCTGTTTGGAGAACACCCAGCGAGGCCTTCATCGGGGCCGAGCGAGCAAGGGCGTGTCAGGGCCTGGTTTCACGCCATTGACCGAGTGGTTCGCACCAACCGGAGCTGTTTTCGGATGACGTGCTGATGTCATTGGACTTCGCGCCAGGCTCCGGGTTGACCGGGCCGACGTGGTGTGGTGCTGACTGGGCCGACGTGGTGTAGTGCTGACCGGGCCGCCGTGGTGTGGTGCTGACCGGGCCGCCATGGTGTGGTGCTGACCGGGCCGCCGTGGTGTGGTGCTGACCGGGCTGATGTGGTGTGGTGCTGACAGGGCCGCCGTGGTGTGGTGCTGACCGGGCCGCCGTGGTGTGGTGCTGACCGGGCCGCCGTGGTGTGGTGCTGACCGGGCCGAGGTGGTGTGGTGCTGACCGGGCCGACGTGGTGTGGTGCTGACCGGGCTGACATGGTGTGGTGCTGCCCGGGCCGACGTGGTGTGGTGCTGACCGGGCCGACGTTATGTGGTGCTGACCAGGCCACCGTGGTGTGGTGCTGACTGGGCCGACGTGGTGTGGTGCTGGCCGGGCCGACGTGGTGTGGTGCTGACCGGGCCGCCGTGGTGTGGTGCTGACCAGGCCGACGTGGTGTGGTGCTGACCGGGCCGACGTGGTGTGGTGCTGACCGGGCCGCCCTGGCTTGGTGCTGACGGTGCCCCCACAGCCGTGATGCCCCCCCCCCCACCCCCCCCCCCTCCCCAGAATTTCCATGTTTTAAACGTTTCCCAGTGTGTACCCTGGATTAGAATAGGTACCCCGTATCACTGCGTGTCCTAAGAGACGACTAAGAGGGTTGGCGTCAGGAAGGGCATCCGGCCATAAAAACATTGCCTCAAAAAAGAGAACCATGACAATTACAACTACATATGGGTAGGGTACAGCCCGAAGTGGAGATCGGTTTCTGAGGTTTGGGACATGGAATGTAGGGACAATGACAGGGAGATCAGGAGAAGTGGTGGACGTATTGATCAGAAGAAGAGTGGACATATGTTGTGTGCAAGAGATGAGATGGAAGGGAAGTGGTGTGAGAATGGTGAAGGGTAGGCAGGGACAGAAATACAAGATTGTGTGGCAAGGGTGCCCGGAGGGCATGAATGGTGTTGGTGTCCTGTTTTCTGAGGAGTTTGTAGACAGTGTGGTGAGTGTGACTAGAGTGAGTGATAGGTTGATGATGGTGAAAATGATGATTGGAAAGCTCTTGGTGAACGTCATCTCGGGATATGCTCTGCAGGTTGGTCTGAGCGATGAAGAGAAGGACAAGTTCTGGTGTGCGATAGAGAAGCTGATGGAAAACGTGGAAGATGAGGAAATTGTTGTGGTAGGAGGAGACCTAAATGGACATGTGGGAAGGAGTATGGACGGTTTTGAGGGAGTTCATGGGGGTTACGCATATGATGTGAGAAATGGAGAAGGTGAAAGGATTTTGGAGTTTGCTGATGGAGCTGATTTGTTGATTTGTAATACTCAGTTCCAGAAAGAGGATAATAAGCTTGTTACATACACGTCAGGTGGGTCGACGACAACCGTTGACTACCTGATGGTGCGGAGGTGAGATAGGGGGCACCTCCGGGACACAAAGGTGGTCCTGGGGGAGGAGGCTTTTTCACAGCACCACTTGGTTGTCTGCGACATAAGGGTGAAAGGTGCGAGGAGAGCTCGGCGGGTGAAGTACCAACCGAGAATGAAGGTGTGGAGGATGAAAGAGGTGACAGTAAGGGAGGCATTAAAAGAGAGGCTGAGTAGGGTAGAGGATGATGTGGTTGAGCTTGAAAGTGGTTGGATGTCAATGAAAGATAGTCTGTAGGGAGCCGTTGGTGAGGTATGTGGATGGACAAAAGGACCACCGAGGCACTCGGAAACATGGTGGTGGGATGATGAAGTTGGAAAGAGGATTGACGAGAAGAGGAAGAAGGTCAAGGAGTGGCAGAAGGCGAAGGGTACGGGGGCAGAAAAAGCAGAGCATGAAAGTTATAAGGCAGCCAAGAAGGCTGCAAAGAAAGAGGTAGCAAAGGCACAGGGGTCATGTAGGAAAATGTAAGGGGAACGCTTGGATTCGGAAGAGGGTCAGAGAGCGGTATTCAGGATTGCAAAGCAGATAGCGAAAGAGAGGTGTGATGTGATGGGGGTGAGTTGCTTGAAGGATGAAGTGGGACAAATCGTTGTGGACCCAGATGGAATTAAAGGAAGATGGAAAATATATATGGAAATGCTGTTGAATACAGAGAATGAATGGGATGGCAACATAGAGAGTAACCCAGTTTTAGGACCGGTAGAGAAGATAACTGAGAAGGAAGTTGAGGAAGCGATAAAAGCAATGAAGAGTAGAAAAGTGGGAGGGCCGACGGGAGTTGTGGGAGATATGTTGAAGGCAGCAGGAAGTTTGGGTGTGAAGAGAATGACAGATCTGTAATCTGGTGGTTAAAGAAGGCCGCATTCCAGTGGATTGGGAACTGAGTACCCTCGTCCCTCTATACAAGGGGAAAGGTGACCCTCTGGAGTGTGGTTTGTACCGAGCGATAAAGTTATTGGAGCATGGAATGAAGGTATTGGAAAGGTTGTTGGAGAGGAGGATAAGGAAGAAGGTGAAGATCGACGAAATGCAGTTTGGATTTTTTGCCAGGAAGAGGAACGACAGACGCACTCTTTATTGTGAGGCAGTTGCAGGATAAGTACATGGAGAAGAGGAAGAAGTTGTTTCTTGGGTTTGTTGATCTGGAGAAAGCATTCGATAGGGTTCCACGTGAAGTATTGACATGGGCATTGAGGAAGTTAGGAGTGGAGGAATTGTTGATCAGAGTAGTGATGGGAATGTACAAAAGAGCACGCACAGCTGTAAGGACGAAGGACAGGAACAGTGGTGAGTTTGAGGTGAAGGTGGATGTGCATCAGGGGTCGGTACTAAGTCCACTACTATTTGTAGCTGTGATGGAGGTGCTGGCTCAGAACTTAAAGGAGGGTTTACCGTGGGAGTTGTTGTATGGAGATGATCTGGTGTTGATTGCTGAAAGTAATAATGGACTGAAGGAAAAGATGAACAAGTGGAAGGAATGTATGGAGACAAAAGGTCTGAAGGTGAATATCGGAAAGACGAAGGTGATGGCGAGTGGTAAAGCATGTGGTGAGGTGGAAAGAACTGGGAAGTGGCCGTGTGCTGTGTGCAGGAAGGGTGTCGGAGTGAACTCAATTCAATGTACAATGTGCGCTGAGTAGGGTCATCAAAAATGCAGTGGTCTGAGAGGGTCATTAACCAGTGTGGCAGCTACATTCAAATGTAAGGTGTGCACAGAGGGAGCTGCAGATGGAGGAAATGTTGAGTTGGATATTGGAGACGGCGTGAAGCTGGAAGGTGTGAAAACATTTTGCTACCTCGGAGACATGCTGAATGGAGAAGGTGGATCAGACTCGGCAACGGTTGCTAGAGTGAGATGTGCATGGAAGAAGTTTCGGGAACTGAGTGGCATGCTGATGAGGAGGGGAGTGTCATTGAAGCTGAAGAGAAAGGTGCATGCTGCATGTGTGAGAAGTGTTATGATTTATGGGAGCGAGACATGGGTAATGAACGTAGAGCAGCAACTAAGGCTGGAAAGGGTGGAAATGCGAATGGTTCAGTGGATGTGTGGAGTATCGTTGAGAGAGAGGAAGACAAATGATGAATTGTGAAAGCTGATGGGAATAGAGCCTGCGATTGATGCTGTGAAGAGGAAGAGGTTGAGATGGTTTGGTCATGTGTTGAGGAAGGATGAAAGTGACTGGTTGAGAAGAGTGATGGAAATGAATGTAGAAGGAAGTAGAGGACGGGGAAGACCGAGAAAGACTTGGCTAAAGATGGTCGAAGAAGAAATGCGGGCAAGGGGGTTAACAAGAAGAGATGCAGAAAATAGGGCAAAATGGAGAAGATTGTCATGGGGACCGCAAGGCTAACCCATGCTCCAGCAGGGAAAATGGCCTTAAAATGCATTTTGTTGTTGTTGTTGTTGTTGTTGTTCTATGGAGACAATGAGTTTCTTGAAAATTCCAGGTGTGTCCCTTCAAGGAAGGGGATTAACATCCTTCATAGCATTTAATGTTTTAAAATATCATTTGACTCAGAGATAATATTTTTGCTTCAGGCAAGAGAAGAGTAAAACTGGTTTCTCTGCGAAAACATTCACGTTCGTTGGGTCTCTACGAGTATAATGAAAAATGGTGTGTGGCACTGGAGGTGCTCAAACAAGAACATTGAGGGAGGTTTACCATTTTATTTTAGCTCAGTTAAAATATCTTGATAAAGAACCAAACTCAAACATATACTTTGATAATTTATTAGATGGTAATGAGAGTTGTAAGAGAATTAAATTATTTCCAACTCATCAACAAATATTTGTAGGATCGTTGTTTAAGTTTATTAATCGTTAAATGCTGGTTGGAGTAAAGAAGGTTGTTATTATCTTTTTATTTAAGTCAAAAGATAAAGTTTTGGTAGAGAATTTAAAAGAAGATATTAATTTTGCTATGGCTATACGGGTATGCTAAAAAAAACTTTAACCAAAAGGTTAAAAAGTCATTAAAGACCAAAAGGGTAGGAATAGAGGTGATAAGAGAAAACAAAAGAATATGAGGGTAAGGGAAAAATTTACATGTAAGTGCATGGAGAAATAGGGGTGGTCCAGGAACAACATTTTCCTTCTACTGGTGTTGTATCGCATATTTATGTTGTTCAGATTTGATCTGGTGTTCTATTACATGTTTGTGTTGCTCAGACCCGATGTGGTGTTGTATCGCATGTTTATGTTGTTCAGATTTGATCTGGTGTTCTGTTATATGATTGTGTTGGTCAGACCCGATCTGGTGTTCTATTACATGTTTGTGTTGGTCAGACCCGATCTGGTGTTCTATCGCATGTTTGTGTTGGTCAGACCCGATCTGGTGTTCTATCACATGTTTGTGTTGCTCAGATCCGATCTGGTGTTCTATCGTATGTTTGTGTTGCTCAGACTCGATCTGGTGTTCTATCGTATGTTTTTTTTGTTGAGACCCGGTGTGGTGTTGTATCGCATGTTTATGTTGTTCAGATTTTATCTGGTGTTCTATTACATGTTTGTGTTGCTCAGACCCGATGTGGTGTTGTACCGCATGTTTATGTTGTTCAGATTTGATCTGGTGTTCTGTTACATGTTTGTGTTGGTCAGACCCGATCTGGTGTTCTATCACATGTTTGTGTTGGTGAGACCCGATCTGGTGTTCTATCGCATGTTTGTGTTGGTCAGACCCAATCTGGTGTTCTATCATATGTTTGTGTTCCTCAGATCCGATCTGGTAGTAGTGTATATATGTTGCTTCTGGGACACTCTCATTTTCCCATTGACTTACATGTTAATTTTTCCCCTCCCTCATTGCCCCTAAACACCTCTATTTCTCTCACCCTGTTCTTTACGAACCTTCTAACCTTTTGACATGTTATCCTTATTCATTAGACCACTTAAACAATGGTCCTTCTGTGTGAACCTGTGATCCTTCTGACCTTATGGACCTTTTAACCTTTTACTCTTAATATCATCTGGTGAATCATCTTTGGCCCACTCAAACAACGACCCTACAAATATTTGTTTATGCGTGGGAAATAATTTAATTCTCTTGCCACTCTCTTCACCATCTAATATATTTACAAAAAATATGTTTGAGTTTGGTTCTTTATCAAGATATTTTAACTGAGCTAAAATATAATGATAAACCTCCCTCAATGTTCTTGTTTGAGCGCCTCCAGTGCCACACACTTTTTGGTAGGCTCTGTCCACCTTTTGTTAAGCTCCGTCCACTTTTTGGTAAGCCCCGCCCCTTTTGTTAAGCCCCGACCACTTTTGATAAGCCCCGCCCACTTTTTGCTAAGCCCGCCCACTTTTGCTAAGCCCCGCCCACTTTTGCTAAGCCCCACCCACTTTATAAACTCTTTAGCATTGTATCATTTCCAGGTAATACATTACATCATTTTCAGGGAATTCCCATCACATCATTTCCAGTTAAGACACGCCCAGGGAATTTCCACAGGAAATGACACACCCAGTCCTTATAAAAGGCACCGACCACACAGGCTTTTTCAAACACGCTTTCTGCTTCACTTGAGAATGGACTACTATGCCGAAATGGAATGGGATAACTTTGCTATTCCTTGGAGTCCTACTACCTGTGTAGAACTCAACCTTCAGATTGATGAACTGGACTCGCACCTCTTATCAATGGAGGTAAGTTTGTTTATTTATTTATTTATTTATTTATTTAATTAATTATTAATTTAATTATTTATTTTAATTTTTTTTTTTTTTCGATGAGACTCGTGTAAGAGTTAACAAAGTTTATTTTAATATTCATAGAGCTTGATTTATACAAATAAAAATATTGTATTAAATTAATACATTGTTATTTTCTTTCACAGGAAATTGTATCTGAGATACGAAATGAAAATTCTGCTTTTAACACAACTTGGGATGAAGTTATTTTTTTGTTTGAAGACATTTTGAACAACCAAGACCCCCAGAACGAGTTCTACCTTGATGACCCAGCCAAAGAGTTATACCTTGTAGATCCACAAAATCCTGAAAAAGAGTTTTACCATGATGATACTTGTTGTGAGTTATCAAAACAAAACCCACTGAACAAGTTCTACCTTGATGAGCCAGAATACAAGTCATACATTGGAGACCCACAAATTTCTGAAAATTGGGAAAGGGGAGTTCTCCCTGATGGTCCGCAGTTATACTATGTGAGACACATCATAGAAACCCTAAAAAATTGTGAAATGGGAATTCTCCCTGATGGTCCGCAGTTATACTATGTGAGACACATCATAGAAACCCTAAAAAATTGGGCAAGGAGAGTTCTCCCTGATGGTCCGCAGTTATACTATGTGAGACACATCATAGAAACCCTAAAAAATTGGGCAAGGAGAGTTCTCCCTGATGGTCCGCAGTTATACTATGTGAGACACATCATAGAAACCCTAAAAAATTGGGAAAGGGAAGTTTTCCCTGATGGTCCGTAGTTATACTATGTGAGACTTATCACGGAAACCCCCAATATCTCTGAAAATTGTGGTTCTACCTTGGGGACTTGGAAAGATGGTTATATTTTTGGAGACTCGGAATGGGGGTTTTGTTTTGATGACTCGGAATGTGATATCTATCTTGGAGGCTCAACAGGAATGTGGTTATACCTTGGGAACTTGGAAAGTTGGTTTTATTTTGGAGACTCTACCTGTGGGGTTCCTCTTGGAGACTCTTTGGATTCTAAAGCAATGAACAATGTTCTTTATTTAATGACGCTGGATTTAAGCAATATCAAGAAAGTTCGAGGAAGAAAATGCTGGAAAATTCTTTCTTCCCATTTCTACTTCTTCAAACTTGAAAGCCTTGAAAGACAGAATTGGAGGAAGAGGAAAAAAAAAAAACGTATTTAAAAAAAGAAGAAAAGAAAGATTATGTTAGGGTTTGGGTGGGATTTTGAATGTGAGGGTTAGGGATGGGGTTGGGTTAGGGATGGGGTTGGGTTAGGGTTGGGATTTTGAATGTGAGGGTTAGGGTTGGGGTTGGGTTAAGGATGGGATTGGGTTCGGGTTGGGATTTTGAATGTGAGGGTTAGGGATGGGTTGGGTTAGGGATGGGGTTGGGTTAGGGTTGGGTTAGGGATGGGGTTGGGTTAGGGATGGGATTGGGTTAGGGTGGGATTTTGAATGTGAGGGTTAGGGATGGGGTTGGGTTAGGGATGGGGTTGGGTTAGGTTTGGGATTTTGAATGTGAGGGTTAGGGTTGGGGTTGGGTTAGGGATGGGATTGGGTTAGGGTTGGGATTTTGAATGTGAGGGTTAGGGATGGGTTGGGTTAGGGATGGGGTTGGGTTAGGGTTGGGTTAGGGATGGGGTTGGGTTAGGGATGGGATTGGGTATGGGATTGGGTTGGGTTAGGGATGGGGTTGGGTTAGGGATGGGATGGGGTTGGGTTAGGGATGGGTTGGGTTGGGGATGGGGTTGGGTTAGGGATGGGTTTGGGTTAGGGATGGGTTTGGGTTAGGGATGGGGTTGGGTTAGGGATGGGGTTGGGTTAGGGTTTGTATATTATTATGACTCACTCACACATACACACACACACACAAAAGTTAAGCCCCAACTAAAAAGTTGTGGGATTCTGTGTTTGGGGTTCACAGATTTAAAAACGTATCCCCATTATACACACACAAAAGTTAAGCCCCAACTAAAAAGTTGTGGGATTCTGTGTTTGGGGTTTACAGATTTAAAAACGTATCCCCATTACATTTTATTTATTTATTTATTATTTTCAAGGGTATTATCTGCTTACTTGTGTTTTTTGTAATTCTTGCGAGTAAAATGAACCCAAGATTTCTTCTCCATTTAAATCATATAATTTGTAGGTCCAAGGGACTGTATCCATTACATCAATGATTTTAAATAATTCACGAGTCCATTTTTGTGTATAACCTTTCTCAAAATGACTTTTCCATTTGTATATTCTTACAATATCACCAACTTTAAACTTGGGCTTCCTCAAATTAATCTCCTTTTCATATTCTAATTTTGTAAATGCGTCCAATGGTTTTGATTTTGTTGATGAATGAATTGTATTATTGTAATTATCTACAATATCCTGAATTAAATACACCCATTTTTGAGAACAGAGTTGTGTGAATTTTTTATATAATTGCTCTTTTAAAGTACGATTAAAACGCTCAATAACAACTGCCTTTCCTTCATTAAAGGTGCTGTATAATTTAATACCCTTCCCCTTAAGAAATTTCATGAATATTTTGTTATAGAACTCTGTTCCCTCATCAGTCCATAACTTCTTTGGTTTCCTTTTATCCCGATCAAATATTAGCTTAAAGGCTAACATTAAAGTATCACCCCTTTTATTTTTTAAAGGGACAACCCAGGCAAATCTACTCCTCAAATCAATAACGGTTAAAGCATACCTGTATCCCCTGTCATTATTCAATTCAATTAAATCAGTGGACCATATGTGGTCGGTGTATTTAGAATAAACCCTCCTTCTTTTAAACTTTGTGATTGTAGGTTTGTGTAATTCTTCAGCCAAAAGCTCCTCAGTCTTGATGACATCATTAGAGCCTAATCGTTTTTTGAGGAATAACCAAGACCAAGTTTCAATTTAGCATTTATCAAATTTCTCACAATAAACCTATCAACTTTCTCTCTCAACGTTGGATTTTGTATCAAAGACAAATTATACAACATTTCGCTGTCGGCTTTATGTTTTTCAGTCAACGTAGTGGTTTTCCCATAAGCAATATCATGCTTCATACACACTTCGTCAACCCTATTTGTAGGTTTAGACCAAGGTTTAGGATTGTCAGCCTCATCTAATCTTTTATCCAAGTTTGTTCCTGGACCACAGAAAGAATACCCTGGAAGGTGTAATTCCCCTGGAATTCCAGTTGTTGTAAATTTACTTCCTGACAGAAACTTTTGTATGTCTCCTCCTCTTTTAGGAGAGATGAATTGGCACTTTTTAGAGCCACATACTTGACATATTCCTTTTTGATAAACTCTATTATTTTTAGCTTTAACATAAGAGATATTTTTAGATTTAGTTTTCTTTTTACATTTGAGACAATAACTCATATTTATTTATCAGAAAAATTCCGACAGAGTATCAAAACCTTTTTGGTTTTCAACATATACATTTCAATCTTTATTTTTAAAACATAAAGAATCCTAAGGAATGCCTTCACTCTCTCCTCCATTTATTTACAAATAAAAACTAACTAAAGTCAATGACACCAACATCATCAATCACATAATCTTTTCCTTCTTCTTCTTCTTCTTCACCACTTTCTCGTTTAAATCTCCTCCCTGAAATTGAAGACATTGACGTTGTTATTTTTGAAACCATTATCTTCATAAGAGTTGTTAATTCTTTAATTTCCTCTTCGGTGCGTTGAGATTGATTTATTTGCTGTAATACACTCAATCTTTTACGAATCTCACTGATTTCCATCTTTTTATATTTTTCCTCCCTCTCTCTTTGCTCCCTTTCCTCCCTCTCCTCCTTCTCCTTTTTCTCCCTCTCCTCCTCCTTTTTCTCCCTTTCCTCCTTCTCCTTTTTCTCTCTTTCCTCCTTCTCTTCTTTAACTCCTTCCTCATTTATCTTAGCAATTTTTGATATCAATATTTTCACAGCATTCATTCTTTCTTTATTTTCCTCTTCGGTGAGTTGAGATTTATCTTCTTGCTGTAATACATCCACTCTTTTTTGAATCGCTCTGATTTCCATCTCCCTCTCCTCCCTCTCTCTTTGTTCCCTCTCCTCCTTCTCTCTTTTCTCTCTTTTCTCCTTCTCTTCTTCAACTCCTTCCTCATCCCTTGCTACCCTTGAGTTTAAACCCCAAAGAATATTATACATATACTCATCTGGATTTTGAGATATTCTTGTATCTATAATTATTTTTCTCATAATAGGATACCAATAAGATTTGTTGACGATTTCTAAAAGAGTTTTATATTTCATAACTTTGAGAAGTTCATTTTTATTTAATACTTTAAACAAGTCTCTATTTGTGGGTTTAACAATATCAGGATAAGGCCAGTTTTTTATGACAAAATTCCCATGTATATGCTCCAAATCATAAGGTATGTAATACCGAGCACCCTTTTCTTGTAGGTATCCTTGAATACAAAAATTATAATTCTCTTGTAGTCTTCTTCCTGCCATTTATGTATCAGAAATATATGTGAGATTAATATTATGACAGGTAATACCACCCCATCTTCCCACTACCAAATTGGTTTGTATTCCTTGGCTTTCTATCCTTATCTCATGACTGCACATCGGATTTTTATGTGAAAAAATAAAAAAAATTTTTCACATAAAACGGCTTTTTTGCGCGCAAAAAAAATATTTTGCTATTTTCGGAGAAAAAAAGAATTTCGCCCTTTTTCGGGAAAAATAAAATAAAATGCCCTTTTTGGTCGAAAATGTCTGGCAACGCTAAAAAAAATTAGGGAATTTTTCGAAATTTTAAACTGCGATCGAAATTTGTAACTGCGATCGAAATTTTTAACTGCGATCGATCTCAAAAACAAAACGTTGCGTCCACTTGCGTGCGTTGCGTCCCCAGCGTGTACAGCAGTGAGACGGTGTACTACAGTGAGAGAGTGTACACAAAGTGTGAACAAGTCTCCTATCAAGATGAGTGCTGCTCTTCGTGACAAGTGGCTGAAGGAATTCAACGCTGGCGGCGATGGGGCCACCTTCAAGTACGTGTCGAGTGACACGGCTTTCTGTCGAGCTTGTGAAAAGACTTTCCAGGCGAAGCAGAAGTCTGAGCTGGCCCAACATGTCCGAGGAGACCGCCACAAGAGCAACTTGGCCTTGAAGAAGAAGAGGACGGTCACGCAAGCCACCATGGAGGACTTTGGTAGCGGAAAGAGGCACAAGTGCGACGTCATGGCTCAGGAGCTGTGCCAGGCCATGCTGGCCGCTGGCATCCCATGGTCGAAATTGGAAAACACTGCCCTCCGGTCGTTCCTGGAAAAGCACATCACTCTCCAGATCCCCGATGAAAGCTGGATTCGAAAGCACTACCTCGACAAGTGCTACGACGAGGCCTTGGCGGGGATCCGTGCCGACCTCGGACAGCAGCCCATCTGGCTGTCCGTCGACGAGACGACTGATTCGGCAGGTCGATATGTGGCCAACATCATCGTGGGACGCTTGTCCAAGGAGGGGTACTTTCGTCCCCACCTCGTCCAGTGCATGTTTCTGGAGAAGACCAACTCCGGGGAGATCGTGCGTGCAGTCAATGACACGCTGCGCTATCTTTGGCCTGATTTCAAGCCGGAGTGCCTCAAGGTTCTCGTCAGCGACGCCGCGGCCTATATGATCAAGGCCGGCCATGCCCTGAAGGAACTCTTCCCGGACTTGCTGCATGTGACTTGCGTTGCCCACGTGCTCCACCGTGTCTGCGAGACAGTCCAAGAAATGTTCAAGGACGTCAACGACCTGATTGTCACGACGAAGAAGGTGTTCGTCAAAGCCCCGTCGCGTGTTGTCTTTTGGAAGGAGCAGCAGCCCAATCTTTCTCTCCCCCCGGAGCCCATTCTGACTCGGTGGGGGACGTGGATCGACGCCGCGGTGTTTTACGCCGAGCACTTCGAGGCCGTCAAGGACATTGTGGACCAGTTGAACGATGACGATGCGATGGCAATCCGGAGTGCCAAGGACCTGTTCGGAAAGGCGGACATCAAGCTCAGTTTGGTCTTCTTAAATGCCCATGTGTCGTTCATCCCGAAGATCCTTAAGCAGCTGGAGGAGGCCGGCATGGAGCTGGCCAAGGCCTTCCAGCTCCTTGATCAGGCCAAGGAGGAGCTCGAAAAGATCCGAGGCTGCCGTAAGGAGATCCTGCTCACCAAGTTCAAGGCGGTGCTGCAGCGCAATCCCGACATTGGTGTGCTGAGGACAGTGGCTTTGATCCTGGATGGAGATCAGCACGGATCTGAGGTTGGTGTGCCGGCTGGAGTCAAGCTTGCTGACATCCTCCTCTTGAGGTACTGCCCCATCGTCGGCGTCGACGTGGAAAGGTCCTTCTCCGTCTACAGAAACGTCCTCACCGACCGCCGACACCGCCTCACCAAGGAGAACATTACCAAGATAATGATTTCAAACACCTACTTTAACCGTTCCTAAAAGGGTCTTGTCAATTTCTTCTTGTCCTCTACTTATCAAAAAATGCGGTTGCAATAAAGGTACCTGAACGTCATTTTTTACCTGTTTACTAGCCCAGAGTGTTTAATGTTGTGCAGGAAAAAGCTTACCATTTTTTGTTCTTTTTTTGACTGATTTCTGAAAAACTTGGTAATAATAAAAAATGAATAAAACGGGGGAAAAAAATATTTCGGGATTTTTTCACATAAAAAAAAAAAAATTCCGCTTTTCAAAACATAAAAGGCCTATTTTCTTAACATAAAAATCCGTAGTCTACTCATGACCTTCCTTCTTTGTCATGCTAACCATCGCTATACTATCATATATTTTTCTTTTCTTAAAACCATGTATTTGTTGTTTATTAATTGTACTTCCACATAAATCCTTATCCTCACCAAGTGGATAATATTCTTCTTTACGAGACTGATTAAAATCATGTAGGTCTTCTATGTTTATTGAAAAAGACCAATTATACCCTAAATCAGGCATATCATACCCCCATTTATTAATTCGCATATTAACTATATGTCCTTCTTTATAAAATTCAATTGTAAGCAGGTAGTTAAATTCAATGAGGAAAGGTGTATGGTCAGTATAACCAGGTGTTTGTGGTTGTAAATTTTACTTGTTTAACAAAACGTGCTGTTTTCTTTAAAAATATATATTGTGATAAATCACTTAATCTAATTAAGTCATTCACATCTGTAGGGTTTGGATAATTGATTAATTAATAAGTATTCTTCATATTAATATTTTTACTTACACTATATTTTTGTCGTTCAGCCTGTGCCTTTGTATAATAATTTGATAAATCAATATCCTGAGAGGATTTTCCAAAGATAGAACCATCTTTTCCAACATAAGTCATTTATATTAGATTAAAAATGATATCATAAAAATTTTCATTATTGTTGAGTTGAAATAATACATATAAACATAATTGACCACAACATTTAGAATTAATTTCTTGAACTTGAAATGTTTGATAAACACCATTCTGTAAGAATTGTATTACTTCAACAGGTGGTGGCATACCATAACTATCAAAATAATATTTATCCTGACTATTATGAATACAAACCCAATGAGAACCATTCTGTGTGTCTAAATTCATAATAATATTCTTTGTATTCTTATTTATATGTATTAATTCATCTCTCATACAAATAACCACATTATCAATTTTTAGTGTTTTACAATACTTAGCTAGTTCTATATTTGATGTTGTATTCTTTCCAAATTGTTTAAACCATTTATCCATTTATTTATGAGAAAGATACAATCCATTACCCCGTTTAGTTAGTTTAACACCCGCTTGAGCGATAGAGGAAAGCATATCTCCAACCAACAATCTAGCTTTATCAGGTAGACTTTCAAGTTTTTGAGCAAAATCTACAATTACACCACTTCCACTAATTTGTTTCTCCAACTCCTTGTTATGTCTTTCCAATTCTTTTTGAGCTTTTAGTTGTGCCTTCCTTTCGTTAGCAGTTTTTACCGCTGCTGAAATACCACCAGTCAATGCTCCCGCCGCACTTAAACCAGCAAATAAAGGAATTAGAAACGGGAGAAATCCTCCTCTTGACTCGTCTATTGAATATTTCTTTAACATAGGTTTCGTCATTTTAATTTTAAGTGATCCAACATCATTTAGTGTTTTTACTTGTGTGTGTGTGAGTAAAACATCAATTCTTACAGCTCCTTTTCTTTGAATTGTATTAACATTAATAATACAAGGCTTTTGATTTTGAATACAAGATGTTAATTTATTAAGATTGATTTGATTAACATATACCCCAACCATTTATTTATGAGAAAAAACCTATGTGATATTAATCATAACACCATTATCTGTATTAATCTGTAATTCTGTTTCCTCCAAAAGCAAACAATATGCATTAACCTCTTCACTCTCCCCTCTTTCAATGTATAGAGAAGTATCCACTCGATTAGACTTTATAGTTTCCTTTTGAGAACTCAGGTCAATTGCATAGATTGTATAAAGTTTTTGAAACGCAACCATATCCAAAATAGGATCATTATTACCATTACTTTCACACACCTTTTGGTAGGACTTGTAGGCTTCCGCATAATCATTTTTTTCCCAATCAATTTCCAATCTATCTCGCGGATAAAATGTGCCATCAAGAGAAACCCGAAGTTGTTTCACCTTAGCATTATCACTCAGGGCATTATTCTTATTAGTACCGTCCTCTCCATCTGGTTTTTAAAAAATGAGCCAGAGGTATCGTGGCTTTCCTTGAAGAACACCCAAATTCCAAGTGTAGGTAGTGTGTTCCAGTTTAACGTGTTGACATCTTCTTTTAAGGTATGATACATTTAGCGGTTTCTTTGAGTTAAGTCTTCTATTTAACATCTCTTCCGTTTTAAGATTAGGAGTATATTCACTGATATACCAACACAAATCATTAATAACAAATTTATTATTTTCTCCAAAAGCATTTTCAACCCAAAAAGCAATCTATTTACATTATCATTCCTTTGTAGTTGAAATCTAATTTTAAGCCCATACAAAACTTTATCATAATCACAAAATCCAAATATACCTTTCAGAGGTACTGCTTCGGTAAAACTATTCTCAGCTTTTGCGTCATCATTATACATTGACTTCCTTTGACTATAACCAGGGTCTGCGTTTGTACCCGTTGACATATCAGGAATAAAACCTTCAACAGCTCCCTTACCCATTCTATCACTAAACGAATATAGTGTAAATTTCATCATTTCAGATGTAGCAGAGACATAATCAACCGCTTCAACCTCTTGTGTTCCAATATACAGGCGGACACTGTCAAACATTTTCCAGAAGAAATCATTTACGAGTGTAGCATTAGTATTATTCGCAGCCTTAGTGAATTTAAATTTACACAGCAAGAAACTATCAGCTATATTCAAGTAAGTTTGTTGATTATTTATTTCAAAACTTTTTGTTCCGTTTGAATTCCAGTCTGTTCCTGTTATAGCATTTACCTTAAAATAGTCTTCCTTTTTAGTGGAGTTTGAAATGATAATCGTATCATCCAAATCATAGATACTATCAATCGCTTCCATACTTGTATTTATATAGCATTAAAATTGTTGAAACCCTGACCCAAGTATTTTAATGATTTTTTGTCGTTCTTGTGAAGATAGTTGAGTTTTACCTTTTTTATTTCTTTGATTGCTTGTAATTTATGAGACTCCTTTTGAGCATCTTTTATACTCTTTATAGCACCCGCAACTGAACCCACGGCATAAGCAGTTGAACCAATTAGGTCTTTATGTTTAAGGATGGTTGAACCAATACCCATTAGAGTATCAATTATCCCATCTCCTTTATTTCGAAATTGATGACCTACACCTCGTTGTCTCTTAGGTTTATAGTATCCTCTACCCACATACCTTGTATAGTATGGTGAAAGGTACATGCCCTCCCCTGTAATTATTTTATATTTTCCCAACTCGTGTTTTCTCACAATAACCATTATTTATTTATTGAAAAACTTCACGTAGGTGAATTCTGATGGATATAATTTCATCATTAAAGGATATCATACGATTATCTTGGTCGGTTATCCTAAAATTTACTCTGTATATGGTTTTTCCTGACACAGGTAAATAGACAAGATTTTTTGGTTCCATATTAAATTTATAACCAATCGGGGTTGAGTATGCACTGAATGAAAATATTGTATTTGTTCTTATTCCATCGTTATAAGCACCATCAATCAAATCACAATGAATTAATACTGAATTTATACCGGAGGATATTTGGATAACATTATCACTGTAAAACGTCCCGTTATTTTCAATCTTTTTTGAAGAGAAACCCAATAGCTCTCTAAACGAATTTTCAATCGTGAAATCAACTTTATAATTATTTTTAAGTTTAATAGTTGATTTTGAAGTGTGTTTTTGAATATCTATTACAATATTTTTTGGTTCATCACCTTTTTCTTTCATAAGGCGAGAGACTTCTGAAGATATTTGAGAAATCTCGTAAGCTCCAGGTGAAACGGTTATAGTTTTATATCCACTTCCTGGATTATAACTAAACTTGTTGTTTTTCTCTGTGATATTAAACAAGGTATTATAAGTTTCCATTGACAACAAAGATGCCTCATATGAGGTAAGGGGGTCAAGTTGTAGTGGGTAAGGGAATGAAGCTGTGTAATCGCTCGTTGTGAAATTAAAACTAAGAATTGTGCTTCTCATCTTATTTAATATCTAATAAAATATCTTTGTATTGACATTTATTAATTATTTTCATATTCATCAACTGATCTAAAATGGCTGAGGATTCATTAAAACAATTGTTGTTTCCAGCCTTCTTACTACCTAACAACAATAATAGCCTATTAACTAATTGTGATGGGTCATTTGGAAGAAAACTAACACCTGAACCAAGCTTACTTAAAGCATCAATAATATGTTTCTCCTTCTCATTCTTCTTACTTTTACCAGCAACAGAAACTCCATAATCAAGTGCATTTAGCAACTCAATATATACCCTATCTTCCTCTCTTTCCATATCAAGTGGTTCCTCAAAATATTTTGAACCGCTGAATCCGGGGTTTGTTAGAAGAAACATTAATCTTGGAGTTAATTTAACATTTGGTTGAGTAGAACTCAAGAACATCAATTCATCATTAAATATCAATACCTTTTCTTTCACAAGATGGAACACTGCTGGTTCTTCTGTTGGAATGAGACCTGCTCTGGTTTTTGAATCTGCCAAATATTCATTGTTTTGAAGAGCTTCCACTACATAATTAGGGGGTTGATTTACCTCCTCAAGTTTCTGAAATAATTCTTCATCATTATATTCTAATTTTCCAAGTTCTTGTTTTGTTATCTGACTAAAATCTTTGAGCATTTGAAGTTTTTTCGGAGTAAATTCTACCGTGGGAACTGTAGGGTGTTGAGTTTTTTAAAGCGGTGTAAAAAATTTCTCTTGTTTTCTTTCAAAGGCTTCTTCACCAGTTAGTTTCTGTCTCCGTTTCTTCTTTATCTCTTCCTGTTGCTTTACAACTTTTGAAACCAACTCTTGATGTTCTTTAAACTTTCTTACTCTTTCTTCGGTATTCATTTTCTGTATTTATTTATTGAAAAATATCATTTAATGAATTGTAAAGGTCAATGGGAAAATTGTCGTTTTCTTTGTCATTATAGTAAATGTGTTGAAATAAATCCTTTTCTTTAAATATTTCATCAAATTCTTTATTGGTATTAATACGATTTGCTATTTCTTCTTCACTAATACTTGTATCTCTGCTTTTCATACGTTTGCGTTGAGTCTCCTCATCGATATCAAAACCGAATGATAAAATCTTAACTCCATCACCACACAATTGTTTAATAATTTGTCTCATTCCTTCAGGATTAGTTTCTAAAATCCCAAGACCATTAGATTTTACTTTATTTAACTCACTCTTACAATGTGAATATTTTGTAGAACCAAGAGAGACCTCCTCAAATATTTGACCTTCGTTCCTCAATCGCATATGTTCCTCCATTGAAATGTAGTAATAATCTTTCCCTTCTATTTCTCCTGGTCGCTTTGCTCTGGTTGTAGTACTCACAAAACGAATCATAGGGTGTTTTTAAAAAAAACTTACAATCTTTTCATTTTTACTATTCAAGAGTTTAGATTTATGAAAGTTCTTTCCTGAAGCAGATTTACCCACAAGATTAATAATAATAGTTATCATTTATATATGTAATTATGTTTAAAATAAAAATACATCCTTTAATATCTCATCTTGTTTCACAACAATATATTTATATTTTTCAATCGTGTGTTTCATATAATTTTCAAATTCTTTTTTACTACATAACGTAGAGCAATTATCTCTCCAAAAATTATTTACATCTATTGAATTTAACTTAAATAAAATAAAAGTATTGGCATTGTTTCTTATTGAGCGTCGAGGGAGTTGAAAATATGATTGACTAAGATATATACAATTACAAGAAGAATGTCTCCCTCTTGTATAGTAGCTATCCATTACTGTTTGGTTTCTCTCATTAACACAATCATCAAAGATGACGAGGTTCTTTTTTGATTTATCTAAATCTTGAGGTGAAGGTATATCATCCGTATTATCACTGAGAATACAAGTTATGGGTTTTGGTTTCGATTTTGATTTCTGTGTATCACAAAATAATTGTATTATATCTTCAATATTATAATCATTTAGTTTGTTTTGAAGTTTAAATAAACCGATAATGTCTTCCTTTTTAAGACCTGCATTAAAACCCTGTGAGAGTAGTTGATACTCGGGTTGAAAACTAGACTTTGTAAAAATTATTAAATTATCATAATCTAAAAAATTAGGACCAAGGAGCATCTTTAAAAGTAAACAGGTTTTTCCACATCCGCTTGAACCAACTATTAGACATCTCAATGAATTTGGAATGTTTTTATGGTTATTAAATTTTATCTTATTTTCCCAAACGGGTAAAAAATCATTCATTTATATATTTGGAAAACAAGTCATCTAACTTTTTTAGAGCTATTTTAGAAACTCTATATTTTATCCTGAGTTCGGGTTTAATTTCAAAATAATTCATTATTTTATTTATATAATATCTTGTATTAACATTTCCATTAAAATTATTTTGAATAATAAATATCATTAAACCCTTATACATTTCCTCAATACAAATAGTCTCTTCCCTTGAAAGAAATGGTGTATTATCATCACAATACTTAACATTCATCTCTCTTATTAATCTTGTAAAGTAATTCATTTTTGGTTCTAATTTAAAAGAGTTATATATATTTATATATTTTTTATTATCATTAATTAAAATTAAATCACAGAAAATACATTGTTTATATGAACCCTCATTATTAAGCCCTATTCTATCACAAGCCGGACAATTCTCTAATTTATCATATGGAGAGTCTGGAAATTCTAAATACCTTCAGAACTTATCATATTTATATGGTAAATTTTTACTTAAACTAAACGCAAGTTTATTCATTAATAAATACAATGTTTCAAAGCACAAAAGACAAATTTCAATCAATCTCTACTTCGGTGAAAGATATAGAAAAATATGTCAAAGATGTTAAATTGAACAAAGATAAATATGGAAATTTTTGGGTAAAACCAGTTATGGAAAATAACATGAGCCCCTCTATTTCATTTAAAGGAAGAGCTCTAACTATACCTGGAAAGACATCCATTAAAGTAAATCTAACAAAAGTTTCGCCTCTACTCCTGGCAATTTATTCAAAGCTTGAAAAAGTGATTGACCACGATACTTTGAAAAAGAATGATAAGACCATCAACAATACTCGTGGAGAAATTTGTATTTACTTTAATAATCCAAAGGGTGTAGATCTAAGTAAAATGAATGATGTTAATATTTCTGGTGAAATGTCATTTCGTTCTATGATAGTTAGAGATTATTTAAAGATAACTTTTGATATTAAAAATGTAGAGATTGAATCCGTTAATGAAAGAAAGTATATTGGTATAGATGGAAAGGTTTTTTCTGCTAATTAAATATGAGTCATTACAGCAGTGAAGATTTTACTATTTCATTGAACTCAGACGATAGTGATGATAGTATTTCATTGAACTCGGACGATGGTGATGATAGTATTTCATTGAACACAGATGATAGTTATGATACTAATAGTTTGTGCTCAAATGATAGTTATGAGAGTAGCTTTATTGATGACTCTGAGTATGATTCTGAGTATTCATGTGATAGTTATGACTTAGATGATTCTGAGTGAAAAAGTGTTTTAGTTTAAACACAGCGATATATATAAAACGGAGCTGTAAAGCTCAAAAGTGTTTTATTTTAAGCACAGCGATATATATAAAACGGAGCTATAAAGCTCAAAAGTGTTTTATTTTAAGCACAGTGATATATATAAAACACCACGTTTTCTCACGCTATAAATATGGTTTATTGTGATACTTGCGAGAAGGAAGTAAAATATTATAAACAACATATTCTCACCGCAAAACATACATACAACATTCTTAACAAACTTTCCCCTCTTCCACCTAAAACAAAACATTGTAAGGTCTGTAAAACAACCATCCTCAAGAAGGGGTTTAAAGCCCATCTTAAAACTAACAAACACTTGTCAAAATTGTTTACTATTAAAAATACTGATGGTGCTTTCAAAAGACATATCAGGATTCGAATCTTTAACTTCAAACCTCCCGAACCAAAGTCTATAGTTGATGCTGTAGAAATAGTCAAACCTGCTGTTCAAACATTGATTGAAAAAACACTAAAAGAAATGAAACCACTTAAATTTTATATGGGGGTAAAATTAGAAATGACAAAGGATAAAGGAGTTATAGATACACCATACATGAGAACTGAGCCACACTTTATATCTTCATATCAAGATTTTAAAACATCAGGAGTCTATGATGAACTTATTAAACAAGAGCAAGATGTGGATAATTCAATCGTAGGAAGTGGATTCAATATAGGAAAAATTATTTACATAGACATTCATATTCTTAAATCAGATCCTCTAAAAGCTTCTTCTTACATTGATTTACCCAGTGTTATCAAAAATAGAAAAGCAGTTATCAATATCAAAAATAAAGACAATAAATGTTTTCTCTGGTCTATTTTAGCACACTTACATCCTCTACATTTTCATGATGAAAGAGTATCTCATTATAAAAAATATGAGATTACATTAAATACGAAAGATCTAAAGTTTCTGATGACTTTAAATGATATTCCTAAATTTGAAAAGATGAATAATTTATCAGTTAATGTTTATGGTCTAACAGAAACAAACAACATTCAGGTTTTAAAGCTTTCTGACAATTGTAAACAAACTCATATTAATCTTCTATATTTTAATTCAGAGGAAAATTCACATTATACATACATCAAAGATATTGCTAAATTAATAAAACCACAAGTATGTAAAAGAACAAATAAAATATATATTTGTATGCGTTGTCTTAACTTCTTCCATACACAAGAAAGATTAGATAAACATTCAAATTATTGTGGTGAACATAAATCAACGGTAATCAACATGCCTAAAAAAGACTCAAAGATCACATTCAAAGATGAAAAGAAAACAATAAAACATCCATTTGTTATATATGCTGATTTTGAAAGTATTTTAGAAAAAATTGATACTGCTTCTCCAGATCCAAAAGAATCATACACAAATAAATATCAAAAACATACTCCTTGTGGTTTTTGTTATTATATCAAATCATCCGTTGGTGATAAATATAACAAGTTAGAGATGTATAGAGGCTCAAATACCCCAGAGGAGTTTGTGAAACGACTAGAAAAAGACTGTGTTCGATTAACCAAGATAATGAGAGAAACCAATAAACCAATGTCCTTAACAAGTAAAGAAAAAAGGGAATTTATAAAAAACAATGTCTGTCATATTTGTGAGGAGAAAATTGGTAAAGGTCTAAAGGTTAGAGACCATTGTCATCTCACTGGTAAATATAGAGGTCCGGCTCATCAAAGTTGTAATATTAATTATCAACTCCCCTCTTTCATTCCTGTCTTTCTTCATAACAACGCTCATTATGATACACATCTATTTATCAAGGAACTCTCAAAGACTTCTGGAAGTATCTCAGCAATTCCAAACACGGATCAGAAATACATTTCATTCACAAAAACAATTCACACATCTCCTATTACTCATATCAGATTTCTTGATACATTTAAATTCATGGCAAGTCCATTGGCTAACTTGGTTCAAAATCTAAAAGAGTTTCCATGTCTTTCAGAGTATTTTTTAGATAAAGATTTTCTAACACAAAAGGGAATTTACCCCTATGACTATATGGACTCATTTGAGAGATTCAATGAAACACAACTTCCTTCAAAAGAAAATTTCTATAACAAATTAAACAACAGTAATATATCTGATAAAGATTATGTACACGCACAAAATGTTTGGGAAAAATATAACATCAAGAATCTTGGCGAGTATCACGATTTGTATCTCAAAACTGATGTGCTTTTATTGGCCGATGTATTTGAAGCCTTTAGATCTGTTTGTCGCACTGAATATGGATTGGATCCTGCTCACTATTACACTGCTCCTGGATTGGCTTGGAGCGCGATGTTAAAAATGACAAAACAAGGTTTGGATTTGATAACCGATGTTGATATGCTTTTGATGATTGAAAAGGCAAAGAGAGGAGGAATTTCACAAGTCTGCTTGAGTAGATACGCAAAAGCAAATAACAAATATCTTCCAAATTATGATCCAACGAAAGAGAGTTCTTACTTGATGTACTATGACGCGAACAACCTGTATGGCTGGGCAATGTCTCAGGCTCTTCCTTATTGAAAACTTAGATGGGTAAAGGAAAAAGACTACAAAAACGTTTTACAAGATGTATGTATCTCTACACAAAAAGAATTGGATGAAGAAAAAGTTGGTTATTATTTTGAAATTTATTTAAAATATCCAGAGGAACTCCATAACCTACACAAAGATCTCCCATTTGCTTGTGAGAAAGAAAGTCCAAAGAAAGAATGGTTGAGTGATTATCAACGATCGTTTGATATAGGTGAATCAACAGAAAAATTACTTACTACATTATATAACAAGAAAAATTATGTTCTACACCAAAGAAATTTGCGACAATATTTATCAAAAGGTCTAAGAGTAGAGAAGATCCATAGGGTTCTAAAGTTCAATCAAAGTCATTGGTTAAAGGGGTACATTGATTTTAATACACAAAGAAGAACAGAGTCAAAAACAGATTTTGAGAAAGACTTTTATAAATTGATGAATAATGCGGTCTTTGGTAAGACTATGGAGAATGTGAGGAAAAGACAAAATATCAGACTATCAACATCTTGGGAACAAGCATCAAAATTAATTAATAGACCAAGTTTTACTCGAGCTGAGGTCTTTACTGAGAACTTTTGTGCGATCCATTTGATTAAAGAGAGTATTGAAATGAACAAACCTATTTATATTGGAACAACAATTCTTGATTTATCAAAGTCATTAATGTATGATTACTTTTATAATAACTTGAGGAAGAAATATCAAAATGATGTTAATCTACTTTATATGGATACAGATAGTTTTATTTTGAAAATTAATACCAACGATGTTTATTCAGACATGAAAAGAGACATTAATATCTATGACACGAGTAATTACAGTCCAGAGAGTGAGTTGTTCTCTTCTAAAAATAAAAAGGTGATTGGAAAGTTCAAGGATGAATTAGGAGGAAATGTTATGAGTGAATTTGTGGGATTGAGGTCAAAGGCTTATGCTTATAAATACATTGTGAATAACGTTGAAAAGACTGATAAGAAGTTAAAAGGTGTAAAGAAAAATGTTATTAAAGAAACAATAAACTTTAAGGATTATTATAACTGTTTAACAACAAAGAAAGAAGAGTTTAGAAAGATTAATGGAATAAGAAGTTATAAACATCGATTATATTCAGAAGAGATAAATAAGAAAGCATTGGGGGCTTTTGATGATAAGAGGTTTATTTTAGAAAATGGAATTGATAGTCTCCCTTATGGTTATATAAGTATATAAGTGATAAGATATATATAAGTGATAAGATATATATAAGTGATAAGATATACATAAGTGATAAGATATATATAAGTGATAAGTTAAAAAGGGGGGGTTGGGGATTTTAACGGGCTACCGCCGCCTTTTTTACTATTATATAAATGATAGAACCAAGTATCAACCAGTCTAAAGAGTGGAGGTGCAATCAACCTTGGTATATAAATGGAAAACATAATGAATGTGAAAAATATCAAATAGGTATAATTGAAAAGGCAACTGGTAAAAAAGTTCACAAAACAAATAAGAGAATTAATTTAAATACCGGTGAGTTGGGTAAAAAAGATAAAAATATTTTTGAGTGGACGGAAAACTTTGATGGTTGTCAGGAAAATATATACATTAATTTAAAAATGGTATGTGGGAGAGGAGGCGCTCAGACAAGAACATTGAGGGAGGTTTATCATTTTATTTTAGCTCAGTTAAAATATCTTAATAAAGAACCAAACTCAAACATATTTTTTGTTAATATATTAGATGGTGAAGAGAGTGGCAAGAGAATTAAATTATTTCCCACGCATAAACAAATATTTGTAGGGTCGTTGTTTGAGTGGGCCAAAGATGATTCACCAGGTGATATTAAGAGTAAAAGGTTAAAAGATATAACAGGTTAAAGGTTAAAGATAAAGACAGGATTTAAAGGTTAAAGATATAAAAGATAAAGATATAATATAAGGTCAGAAGGATCACAGGTTCACACAGAAGGACCATTGTTTAAGTGGTCTAATGAATAAGGATAACATGTCAAAAGGTTAGAAGGTTCGTAAAGAACAGGGTGAGAGAAATAGAGGTGTTTAGGGGCAATGAGGGAGGGGAAAAATTAACATGTAAGTCAATGGGAAAATGAGAGTGTCCCAGAAGCAACATATATACACTACTTCTGGTGTTCTATCATATGTTTGTGTTGCTCAGACTCGTTGTGGTGTTCTATCGTATGTTTGTGTTGCTCAGACTCGTTGTGGTGTTGTATCGCATGTTTATGTTGTTCAGATTTGATCTGGTGTACCATTACATGTTTGTGTTGCTCTGACCCGATGTGGTGTAGTTTCGCATGTTTATGTTTTTCAGATTTGATCTGGTGTTCTATTACATGTTTGTGTTGGTCAGACCCGATCTGGTGTTCTATCGCATGTTTATGTTGTTCAGATTTGATCCGGTGTTCTATTACATGTTTGTGTTGGTCATTCCCGATCTGGTGTTCTTTTACATGTTTATGTTGGTCAGACCCGATCTGGTATTCTATCGCATGTTTGTGTTGGTCAGACCCGATCTGGTGTTCTGTCACATGTTTGTGTTGGTCAGACCCGATGTGGTGTTGTATCACATGTTTATGTTGTTCAGACCCAATCTGGTGTTCTGTTACATGTTTGTGTTGGTCAGACCAGATCTGGTGTTCTATTACATGTTTGTGTTGGTCAGACCCGATCTGGTGTTCTATTACATGTTTATGTTGTTCAGACCCGATCTGGTGTTCTATTACATGTTTGTGTTGCTCAGACCCGATGTGGTGTTGTGTCGCATGTTTATGTTGTTCAGACTTGATCTGGTGTTCTATTGCATGTTTGTGTTGCTGTGACCCGATGTGGTGTTGTTTCGCATGTTTATGTTGTTCAGATTTGATCTGGTGTTCTATTACATGTTTGTGTTGGTCAGACCCGATCTGGTGTTCTATCGCATGTTTATGTTGTTCAGATTTGATCTGGTGTTCTATTACATGTTTGTGTTGGTCAGACCCGATCTGGTGTTCTTTTCCATGTTTGTGTTGTTCAGACCCGATCTGGTGTTCTGTTACATGTTTGTGTTGGTCAGACCCAATCTGGTGTTCTATTACATGTTTGTGTTGGCCAGACCCGATCTGGTGTTCTATTACATGTTTATGTTGTTCAGACCCGATCTGGTGTTCTATTACATGTTTGTGTTGGTCAGACCCGATCTGGTGTTCTATTACATGTTTGTGTTGGTCAGACCCGATCTGGTGTTCTGTTACATGTTTGTGTTGGTCAGACCCGATCTGGTGTTCTATTACATGTTTATGTTGTTCAGACCTGATCTGGTGTTCTATTACATGTTTGTGTTGGTTAGACCCGATCTGGTGTTCTATTACAGGTTTGTGTTGGTCAGACCCGATCTGGTGTTCTGTTACATGTTTGTGTTGGTCAGACCCGATCTGGTGTTCTATTACATGTTTTTGTTGGTCAGACCCGATCTGGTGTTCTATTACATGTTTATGTTGGTCAGACCCGATCTGGTGTTCTGTTACATGTTTGTGTTGCTCTGACCCGATGTGGTGTTGTTTCGCATGTATTTGTTGTTCAGATTTGATCTGGTGTTCTATTACATGTTTATGTTTGTCAGACCCGATCTGGTGTACTGTTACATGTTTGTGTTGGTCAGACCCGATCTGGTGTTCTGTTACGTTTGTGTTGGTCAGATCCGATCTGGTGTTCTATTACATGTTTGTGTTGGTCAGACCCGAACTGGTGTTCTATCACATGTTTGTATTGGTCAGACCCGATCTGGTGCTCTATCGCATGTTTGGGTTGGTTAGACCCGATCTGGTGTTCTCTTACAGGTTTGTGTTGGTCAGATCCGATCTGGTGTTCTATTACATGTTTGTGTTGGTCAGATCCGATCTGGTGTTCTATTACATGTTTGTGTTGATCAGACCCGATCTGGTGTTCTATCGCATGTTTGTGTTGGTTAGACCCGATCTGGTGTTCTATTACAGGTTTGTGTTGGTCAGACCCGATCTGGTGTTCTGTTACATGTTTGTGTTGGTGAGACCCGATCTGGTGTTCTATTACATGTTTATGTTGGTCAGACCCGATCTGGTGTTCTATTACATGTTTGTGTTGCTCTGACCCGATGTGGTGTTGTTTCGCATGTATTTGTTGTTCAGATTTGATCTGGTGTTCTATTACATGTTTATGTTTGTCAGACCCGATCTGGTGTTCTGTTACATGTTTGTGTTGGTCAGACCCGATCTGGTGTTCTATTACATGTTTATGTTGGTCAGACCCGATCTGGTGTTCTGTTACATGTTTGTGTTGGTCAGACCCGATCTGGTGTTCTATTACATGTTTATGTTGGTCAGACCCGATCTGGTGTTCTATTACATGTTTATGTTGGTCAGACCCGATGTGGTGTTCTGTTGCATGTTTGTGTTGCTCTGACCCGATGTGGTGTTGTTTCGCATGTATTTGTTGTTCAGATTTGATCTGGTGTTCTATTACATGTTTATGTTTGTCAGACCCGATCTGGTGTTCTGTTACATGTTTGTGTTGGTCAGAGCCGATGTGGTGTTGTATCGCATGTTTATGTTGTTCAGACTTGATCTGGTGTTCTATTACATGTTTGTGTTGCTCTGACCCGATGTGGTGTCGTTTCGCATGTTTATGTTGTTCAGACCTGATCTGGTGTTCTATTACATGTTTATGTTGGTCAGATCCGATCTGGTGTTCTATTCCATGTTTGTGTTGGTTAGACCCGATCTGGTGTTCTATTACAGGTTTGTGTTGGTCAGATCCGATCTGGTGTTCTATTACATGTTTATGTTGGTCAGATCCGATCTGGTGTGCTATTACATGTTTGTGTTGGTCAGATCCGATCTGGTGTTCTATTACATGTTTATGTTGGTCAGACCCGATCTGGTGTGCTATTACATGTTTGTGTTGGTCAGATCCGATCTGGTGTTCTATTACATGTTTATGTTGGTCAGACCCGATCTGGTGTTCTATTACATGTTTATGTTGGTCAGATCCGATCTGGTGTTCTATTACATGTTTATGTTGGTCAGACCCGATCTGGTGTGCTATTACATGTTTGTGTTTGTCAGACCCGATCTGGTGTTCTTTTACATGTTTGTGTTTGTCAGACCCGATCTGGTGTTCTTTTACATGTTTGTGTTTGTCAGACCCGATCTGGTGTTCTTTTACATGTTTGTGTTTGTCAGACCCGATCTGGTGTTCTTTTACATGTTTGTGTTTGTCAGACCCGATCTGGTGTTCTATCACATGTTTGTATTGGTCAGACCGTCTGAGCAATGTCCAGAGTCTGATGAAGACCACCAGTACGGATCAGAACGGAGAGGATTTCTAATTGATTTCGAGGCGCCTTTTCCATCCTTCGAATTTGCTAATAAGGAAAGTGGGGGCAGAGCGAGTCTGGTATTGAAGAGCGGGGGATTTTGGGGGCGGGGATAAGGACAGAAGGTGGTGGGCGTGGTTAGAGGGGCCCGTGGCTGTGTCCGCGCCGCCGCCACCGTTGCTTGTTGGACCTTTACGCGAGGTATTCGTGGAGAGAGACACCGGGACAGGGCGGACTCGCGCGGTCCTCAATGCGCCCTCGGTGCGCGTCGCCGTGCGCGGGACCAGTATGCCGCTCACGATGGTTCCTGGGCGGTCCCGCAGCAGGGGACAAGGCGCGGGTCCGGGGCCGGCTCTGTCCCGACCAGGGATACCCAGAGCCCGAAAGCGCCTCTTGCTGGCGCTAGGGGTCTCGCAAATGACCCTCGGATGCCTCATCGTGGCCGTGAGCTTCGCGGCGCTGGCGCTCACCACGTCGGCGCGCGTCCGACACTCTTGTCCTTTCTGGGCTGGATTTTCGGTGAGGACACATTGCCCCCCTGACCCCTTAATCTGCTGTCACGGTTTACGCGCCACTCCGCGCTTACCTGTCACAGGTGGTGTTTACGTCACAATCACTGTTAATACGGTACGTGTATACGTGACGTGTAGTGTCCGTGCGCTGTCCGTGTGCACCTCGTATCCCGTGGACACGTGTCGCCGCCACCGCCGCCGTGTTGTTTGCTCCTGCGCTCGCTCTCTCTCTCTCTCCCTGCCCTCTGTTATTCTCTCGCTGCTGTCCCTCTTCCCTTGGACTGGCAGGATGGCCGAGACTAACTCACCTCAAGCTGTGATCTGCTTTGGGTTCGAATCCCGACCCAGGTGTAAACTGGGAATCCCGTCTGCCATCGGGCTACCTGTATTCCATGAATTGTTATCACGGGCGAGGTCACCAGCTGACCCCTGTGGGTGAGAGCAGGAACTTGTAATTTGTTCAAGGTGCCGGCGATAGCTCACCTCGTCTTGGCGAAGGACTCGGCGGGGTGTTTAACGTCCATCGACCTTAGGCGAGTTATCGCCGGCACCTTGAACAAATCCCAGATTCGTGTCGCATTCCAATAGTTAGGTCCAAAACTTCAATTCCGTGACCATTTTCTGGCTAGTAAGGTTTGACGATTGATTTGACTTCTATTGACATTTTATAACAAAAATAGCCTCTATGTCCCTCCCAAAAATCCCGCCATTTTTCGCCAGAGGCCCGAATCCAAGATGCCCGCCGGCACTATCTTGAAAAATTAAGTTTTGAACCAGAACACCTAGAATCACGTACAAAGACACTTTTTTGGGTAATTTGACCACGAGGATTCCGAATCTGACATGAGTTTGACGTTATGACATTATTTTGACCCAGAAATCCAAGATGGCCACCATCCAGTAGAGCGAAAATGCAACTTTTGTACTTAAACATGTTAAAGAAACTACCTCCATAAGGATATCTTGCAGTAAAGTAATTGATGATTGCATGACAAGTAAACTCATTACACTTCAAAATAAGCTATTTTTAATAGCTGTGACTTGAACAGTTTTCAAATGAAGTAATTAATCAATATGACCTTTAATTATATGATTAGTCCGAATCAGAGCATTCTGCTTCACTAGAATCTGAATCATCAGATTCCGATGAATCTCCCCGCCTTTGTACATCATCATCTCGCTCCTCATTCCCCTCTCCTGGCTCTCATCTTCCTCACTCTCTTCAGCTGGCCCTGGTGCAGGTAGATGTGTCGGGAGAGCAGGTTGCGTGTGGCGGACAGGGCGACGGCGACCACCCACCGGCTCCCAGCCATGTCCGAGTGGCGAGGGGCGGTGTTTCTTGGAGGGATGACGCACAAGATATGCCAAGTAGTTTGCTCGGAGGCAGTGTTGGCGTAGGCTGTCTGCATCTGGAGGGAGACGGATAAATGATTTGTTTTTCAGTGTCTTCCACTTTGCTGCACGGGCCTCAGCCATGGTGCTACTCTTTTCGTCGCCATAGATGACATGTCGTGTGAACTGGAAGAGCTCCTCTAGCACCTCCTCCTCAAGGTCAAGGCTATCTCCACACAGCGAGAGCTGCCGTCGAGCCACAGGGCTCTTCGCCACCCGGTCATACACCAACTTCTTACCCTTGCCATAGAAGCCTGAGTTGGCATCACAGCCTGTCATACAGTGCAGCTGCACAATACAGTCTGCCATCTCGTCATTAACCTAGGTCGCTCTGGTTTCTCTGAGGGCGGGAGTGGAAGCCGATCTTGCCCTCAAACTCCCGGGTCAGGATATCTTTGATAAAGGATGACTTGATGCTGGATGTTGAGAAGCCATACCGAGATATGATAGAGCTGTAGTCTTTGAGGAGGCTCTGTAGTGACCTTAGCTCCCGTTCCTCAAAGATAACTGTTCTGATGTGGTCAAAGAAGATAGTCTGAGCCTCACGGAGATTGACATTGTGCATGCGTGGGAGTTTGTCATCTTCACTCATTTTCTGGTAACTACGCACATATTTCAACCAGCATTTGTTGTGATATCTGATCTCAATCGCATATGGGTCATCAGCTGCATAATCGATCACACAGTTGATTCTGTCTCGCATGCTCTGATCTTCGAGGACCACCGTGTAACTCTTGAACGTTGCCCATGCATTATCATACGAAATCAGGGACAGCTTTGATTCTGGGTGCTTTGCCGACTCCGGTTTACAGCACCAGACACATTTTGTTTTTTCATGTATCAGCCCTTCTACACTTGATCGCAGCCGCTTGGCAGGTGGAGAAGCAGCCGGGGGGAAAGCCTCAGACATGGACGAAGACAGATTGGCATTCCTTGACTTCTCGTTTTTTCTGTCTTGTCTTGGCCTGCTCCAGTTTATTAGCATTCCATAAGGACAGCCTACATGATTTATGGACACATTGTCTGCCGGGACCATTATCCCAATTGACTGTTGCATAAACGTCTCCGAACTTGTCAAGACCGCTCCATAACAGGGCTTTTTTCTTGAGATTTTCCCAACTCTCAACGGAGGTGACGACATCAGTGGCTTCATTGCAAAGCCCGCCACACTGGAGGACACACGGAACGGTGGACATTCTCTTGACAGCTATCTTCTGAATACTGCGCTTCTCAGTGCCGTCTCATTCGCTCGTATACTCCCTGGAAAGACAGAAATAAGTATATGACATTACACACACAGACAAATAAAAAACAAGAAAATAGCAATTCACTAATCAGGACCTCAATTCCGTGGCCAGTATAGATTTAGCCAAAATAATGTGTTAATTCATGATCATATGTTCTCCCATTTAAAAGTTGCATTTTCGCTCTACTGGATGGTGGCCATCTTGGATTTCTGGGTCAAAATAATGTCATAACGTCAAACTAATGTCAGATTCGAAATCCTCGTGGTCAAATTACCCAAAAAAGTGTCTTTGTACGTGATTGTAGGTGTTCTGGTTCAAAACTTAATTTTTCAAGATAGTGCCGGCGGTCATCTTGGATTCGGGCCTCTGGCGAAAAATGCCGGGATTTTTGGGAGGGACTTAGAGGCTATTTTTGTTATAAAATGTCAATAGAAGTCAAATCAATCGTCAAACCTTACTAGCCAGAAAATGGTCACGGAATTGAAGTTTTGGACCTAACTACAATGAACCTGTTGCCTGATCAGCCGGTTAAAGAATTTATGGTCAAAAATGTTCCTTGGCTAAGATAGCGGGTGCGAATAATTAGAGTAGTAGTAGTAGTAGTCATAATAGTTTAGTGTATTAATAGTAGTACTTGTAGTAATAATAATAGTTGTGGTAGTAATCGGAGTAGTAGTAGTAGTAGTAGTAGTAGTAGTAGTAATAATAGTAGTAGTGGTAGTAATGGGAGTATTAGTAGGAATAATAATAGTAGTGGTAGTAATGGGAGTAGCAGTAGTAATTGTAGTAGTAGTGGTAGTAATCGGAGTAGTAGTAGTAGTAGTAGTAGTAGTAGTAATAGTAGTAGTCGTAGTCGTAGTAATGGGAGTATTCATAGTAATAATAATAGTAGTGGTAGTAATAGTAGTCGTAGTAATAATATTAGTAGTGGTAGTAATAGTAGTAGTAGTAGTAATAGTAGTAGAATTAATAGTGGTAGTAATCAGGGTATTGTTAGTAATAATAATAGTAGTGGTTGTAATAGGAGTAGTAGTAGTAATAATATTAGTAGTGGTTGTAATAGTAGTAGTAGTAATAATATTCGTAGTGGTAGTAATAGGAGTAGTAGTAGTAATTGTTGGAGTAGTAGTCGTAGTAATGGGAGTATTAGAAGTAATAATAATAGTAGTGGTAGTTATAGTAGTAGTAGTAGTAGTAGTAGTAGTAGTAGTAGTAGTAGTAGTAATAATAGTATTAGTCGTAGTAATGGGAGTATTCATAGTAATAATAATAGTAGTGGTAGTAATAGTAGTAGTAGTAATAATATTAGTAGTGGTAGTAATAGTAGTAGTAGTAATTGTAGTAGTAGTGGTAGTAATGGGAGTATTAGAAGTAATAATAATAGTAGTGGTAGTAATAGGAGTAGTAGTAGTAATAGTAGTAGAATTAATAGTGGTAGTAATCAGGGTATTGGTAGTAATAATAATAGTAGTGGTTGTAATAGGAGTAGTAGTAGTAATAATATTAGTAGTGGTTGTAATAGTAGTAGTAGTAATAATATTCGTAGTGGTAGTAATAGGAGTAGTAGTAGTAATTGTTGGAATAGTAGTCGTAGTAATGGGAGTATTAGAAGTAATAATAATAGTAGTGGTAGTAATAGGAGTAGTAGTAGTAATAGTAGTAGAATTAATAGTGGTAGTAATCAGGGTATTGGTAGTAATAATAATAGTAGTGGTTGTAATAGGAGTAGTAGTAGTAATAATATTAGTAGTGGTAGTAATAGGAGTAGTAGTAGTAATTGTTGTAGTAGTAGTGGTAGTAATGGGAGTATTGAAACTAATAATAATAGTAGTGGTAGTAATAGGAGTAGTAGTAGTAATAGTAGTAGAATTAATAGTGGTAGTAATCAGGGTATTTGGTAGTAATAATAATAGTAGTGGTTGTAATAAGAGTAGTAGTAGTAATAATATTAGCAGTGGTTGTAATAGTAGTTGTAGTAATAATATTAGTAGTGGTAGTAATAGTAGTAGTAGTAATTGTAGTAGTAGTCGTAGTAATGGGAGTATTAGAAGTAATAATAATAGTAGTGGTAGTAATAGGAGTAGTAGTAATAGTAGTAGAATTAATAGTGGTAGTAATCAGGGTATTGGTAGTAATAATAAAAGTAGTGGTAGTAATAGGAGTAGTAGTAGTAATTGTTGTCATAGTAGTGGTAGTAATGGGAGTATTAAAAGTAATAATAATAGTAGTGGTAGTAGTAGGAGTAGTAGTAGTAATAGTAGCATTAATAGTGGTAGTAATCAGGGTATTGGTAGTAATAATAATAGTAGTAGTTGTAATAGTAGTAGTAGTAGTAATAATATTAGTAGTGGTTGTAATAGTAGTAGTAGTAATAATATTAGTTGTGGTAGTAATAGGAGTAGTAGTAGTAATTGTTGTAGTAGTAGTCGTAGTAATGGGAGTATTAGAAGTAATAATAATAGTAGTGGTAGTAATAGGAGTAGTAGTAGTAATAGTAGTAGTTTAGGAGTCGCGGAAGGCGAGAGAACGAGGCCATTCGTAGGGTTCGAAGTTGGTTTATTGTAACAGCAAGATCCAGCACACTAAGACTAAACTCGAGTCTCGAACGGAAGTCGGCACGCTTATATAAAGCCAAAAGCCCTCTTCGGAGGGCGTGGCTCCGGCAACCGCGCGTGCGTCACGTCCGCACAACCACAAGTCCAACAGGCCCGTGCACGTGTATTATGCCCAAATAAGGTAATCACATAAGGTAACCGCCACATGCTGGTTACCTGCACATAAGGTAACCGCCACAGTAGAATTAATAGTGGTAGTAATCAGGGTATTGGTAGTAATAATAATAGTAGTGGTTGTAATAGTAGTAGTAGGCTGGCACGATGACCTAGAGGTACGCGCACTCGCTCTTCGTCGTCTCGCCTGGTTTCAATCCCCACACAACTACACACCGCCATCCAGGTGCTTCACAGGTGCGGCGATTCATCAGTGTGCGCTGTCCCTCGGATGGACATTGAAGGGACATAATCATGAAATTGTTTGAAGAGATATTTTGGAGGATGACATCCCTGGCCCATTAGCACAAAAACTATTTTTTGTGGAGAATAATTAGCCAGATAATTGTGTTTTAAGATCGGACTATTTTCACTTCCGTTATGCAAATGAGCTACTTCCGTCGTGGATTCACGCGACATCACGGGTGCACATCTCATTGATGGACGGGTTTTTTTGGGGGGGGGGTTTTTGTATACAGAGTCGAGGCTCGTGAAAGAGCTAACATTTATCAAACAAACAAGCAAACAAAGTATATAAAAAGGGGAGCGGTCGACAAGATGGGGAGAGAAGGGGAGGAAACACACAAACACAACATTTGAGAGCAGGGACATCGGGAGATGTTTTTGGAGGGAGAGGGCCTGGGGGGAGGCAGGATAGGTATAAAACGCAAGGACACCAAGGACTTCCAGGAAAGAAGTCAAAAGTCACCTCAAAAAAGTGGATTTGGGGTGAAATTAGCGGGGGTAGAAAAGATCAAGGTTTTGGATGGGGGAAGATAAGAGATGGTGGTGAACAGCCGTTTTAAAGACCTGGAGGGAGGAGTGGGATTGAAGAGAGTGAGGGAGTTTGTTCCAGAGGTGGGAGAAAAGAGGAATGAAGGAGTGAAGGTGAGCAGAGAGTCTTGATTTTGGCAGTTTAACCATTGGAGGGTTGCAGGCAGATCTTGTGCGACCTGCAGGAATATTTGGGGGACAGAGCCCAGAGAGAGCTGGGGGAGCAAGGCCGGAGAGGAGTCGGTAGAAGACGGAAAGACCACCAACCTGCCTGCGGTGATTAAGTGAAAGGCCCTCGGAGATAGCGTCATCGCGGGAGATTCCAATGATTCTGAACGCTTTGGTTTCAACAGCGTGAAGACGAGCTAGGTGTGAGGCAGGAGCACCAGCCTAGAGGGGAGAGCAGTATTCCATTGAGCTGTGTATGAAAGCCTTGTATGTGGTGAGGAGCTCAGGTGTGCCAAGGAAGGACTTCGCATGACAGAGGATGCCCAGTCGGCGACTGGCTTTGGAGGCCAGATTTGAAATGTGGTTTTCCCAGGAAAGATCATGGCAGATCGTGAGACCCAAAAGCTTGAGTGACAGAACTTCTTGGAGAGGATTATTAAGAAAGTAGATGGGAGGGTTGTCCAGTCGGTCTTTTCGGAGAGACATCGTAAGAGTGTGAGATTTGTCAGGATTGAAAGACATGTTCCACTTGTTTGCCCAGTCTGTGATTTTGTCCAGATCTGCAGAGAGTAAGGAGGCTGCAGACTGCCGATCTGAGCGATGAGGAATGGAGCGGCAGAGAGTGGAGTCATCAGCAAAGAGATAGAGAGGATTTTCAAGAGAGTCAGAGAGATCATTGATGAAGACCAGAAAAAGCACAGGTCCCAGAACACTGCCTTGGGGAACTCCAGCCTGAACAGGAAGAGGAGATGAGAGAAACCCATTCAGGGCCACACGTTGACGACGACTAGAGAGGAAGTCCGCCAGCCATGCGTGGAGATTTCCATGGATACCAAAGGAGGAGAGTTTGGTGAGCAGAGCGGGGTGCAAGACCGTATCGAAGGCACGTGATATGTCGAGGGAGACAGCTCTGATTTCCTGTTTGGCATTGAGGACCTCCATCCATTGTTGAGACAGCAGAAGCAGCATGTCCAGAGCAGAGTGACCTGGTCTGAAACCAAATTGATGATCAGAGATCAAGCCATTGGAGAAGAGGAAAGATTTCATATCCGAAGCAATGATGGATTCCATGACTTTGCTGATAATTGGGAGAAGGCTGATTGGTCTGTAGTTGCTAGGATCTGTTTTTACACCTTTTTTGTGCAAAGCGGTGATGTTGGCTGATTTCCAAGCAGATGGCAGTTGACCTTGAGCAAAAGAGAGGGTGAAGAGAACAGAGAGAGGGAGTGAAAGAGCGGAAGAACATTATTTTAGGACCCGTGGGCTGATGCCGTCAGGTCCAGTTGCAGAATCAGAGTCGAGGGTTGACAGAAACTTTTCCACCTTGTCAGGAGGAAAGGACACGGAATCCAGGAGCAGCTGGGTACGACTGGGTATGGTGGGTACAGAGAGGGATGGGTTTGGGACACAAGATTTCGAGGCAAACACAGAGTTGAGGAATTCAGCTTTTTCACGTGCGGAGTCAGCTGTGTAGCTATTTGAGGTAAGGGAGGGGATGGAGGGGGAACAAACACCAGAAACAGATTTGACCAGACGCCACCAGGATTTGGAAGAGGGAGACAGATAAGAGAGTTCGGGCTTGAGAACGGAGAGATATTGTTTCCTGGCTCTCCTGAGGGTGGACACACACTTGTTTTGGGCTTTGTGAAAGGAAATGAGATTTCCTTCCATTGGATTTGCTTTCCAGGAGATGAAGGCTAGTTGTTTCTGGGCAACAGCCTCACCACAAGATTCCGTGTACCATGGACGGGAGGAAGGGTATGACAACTGAAGACGAGATGGGATAAATCTGTGCATGAGAGAGAGCAATTTACTTTGGAAGAATTCCCAGGATGAGTTGATGTCAGAGGTGGTAGAGATGGGAGACCAGTCCAGATGATTGATGGCTGCTTGAAGACCGTGCCAGTTGGCCTGAGTGAAATGCCAGACTCGTCGATGCTGAGCAGGCTCCCTGAGATTGGTCAGAGAGATGTCCACTTTAACAAGGACATGATCAGATGATCCGATTGGAGCAGAAGAAGAGCAGCAGACATTTTCATGGAAGTTAGTCATAACCAAGTCCAGAAGAGAAGATGCTCCGTTGACTGAGATCCGGGTCGGGAAATTGACAGATTGTGTCAGTCCCAGTGAGTCGCAGAAGTCCTTTGCTGAAGAGCCATGGCTGGTGAGAGAGGTACCCACACACAGCCAACTGGCATGGTGACAATTGCAATCACCACATATGAGGAAGAGAGAGTTGGGATGAGTAGATAGAAGTTGGTCCATATTATCAGACAGCGAGATGTAGATGGAGTCATCACTGTTTGGTGGACGGTACAACACACATATGAACAAGAGGTGGGAGCGAAGGGGAAGCCGTAGCCAGAGGTATTCCTGGGGGTGAGGTGGAGAGAGTGCAGTGCAGGGCGAGTGAGGAGGAGAGTTTTTGATAAAGATAGCAACCCCAACTCCAGGACGAGGCTCAGGTCTATCATACCGGAGGAGGGAGTAACCCGGGAGAGATACTAAGGAATCAGAGACATCATGAAGGAGGAAAGTTTCTGTTAAGCAGATCACGTCTGGTTTGACAGAAGCAACCTGTATGGAGAGATCAGTTAAGTTTGAACGAAGGCCCCGGATGTTTGAGGTCCATACCGTTAATGAAGAGGAAGGGGGAGCATCGGATACAGCACAGGGGGGAGGAGGGGTAGGGTAAGATGTGCAAGAGGTGGAAGAGGTATGGAGAGCTGTTGAAGGTGTGTCAGAGATTTCAGAATAGCTCGGAGAAAGGGAAGGATGTGGCGGACAAAAGTTCTGATGGTGATTGGGTGAGGCACAATGAGGTGTTATTTGAGGAGGGGGAAGAGCGAGGCAGAAGGTTGGGGGAGATGGAGGTGAGAGTTGGAAGGGGGAAGAAGCGGGGAGGACGCTTTGAGGAGGGGGAGTGAGAGGGGGAAAATTGAGAAGAAATGAGGGTGGGGAGATTTGAAGGGGAGGGGCGAGGGGGGAGTTTGGGAGGGAAGGGACAAGGGGAGGGATTTGAAAGGTATGGGATATGGGGGAGATTTGGAGGGGAGGGGTGAGGGAGGAGTCTAGGAGGGGAGGGGCGAGGGGGAGGTTTGGAGGGGAGGGGTGAGGGGGTAGTTTAGGAGGGAGGGGGCAAGGGGGGAGATTTGAAAGGGATGGGTGATGGGGAGGATTAGGAGGGGAGGGGAAAGGGGGAAGATTTGAAAGGGATGGGTGATGGGGAAGATTTGGAGGGGAGGGGTGATGGGGAAGATTTGGAGGGGAGGGGTTATGGGGAAGATTTGGAGGGGAGGGGTGAGATTGGATTTTAGAAAGTGTACGATTCATGGGAATTCGTTGGATTGTTTTTGGGATTTAGAAAAATCAAAGCTCCGTCTTATTTAGAAGATGAGATCCTGAGAAACATCAATTTTACGGCGGCCAGTTTGAAAAATCCAAGATGGCCGCCACATAGGAGTTCTATGGTCATGTCTAGCTTATCGAACTTGTTACCATTGGATTCGGGGCACTTGAAAATGTATGTTTAGCCGTTAGAATCAAAGCTTTATGTTGTTTAGAAGCTGAGATATTGAGAAACATTAAGTTTACGGCGGCCAGTTTGAAAAATCCAAGATGGCCGCCACATAGGAGCTCTATGGTCATGTCTAGCTTATCGAACTTGTTACCATTGGATTCGGGGCCCTTGAAAATGTATGTTTAGCCGTTAGAATCAAAGCTCTATGTTATTTAGAAGCTGAGATATTGAGAAAAATTAGTTCTACGGCGGCAATTTGGAAAATCCAAGATGGCTGCCATACAGGAGTCTGTGCAAATAGCAACATTGGTTTTCTGACTGACTATACAATATAGTTTCCAAAAATATATAGTTTTCCAAATCCCCCAAAAATTCCAACGAAATTACATAGTGAACCTGACTATAAGTTGGAGGCAGGGGTGTGGAGGAGGATGCAGGTGGGTGAGAATGTGTGGAGGAGGGCGGAGGGTGTAATGGCAAATTTCAAAATTTGAAGGAGATTGAAAGCAAAGGTTCTGATGTCTTGTGTAATGCCAGCCTACCTTTAGGGTCTGGAGATGGTGGCACTGACAGAGAGATAACAACAGAGGCTGCAGATTTGCAAGAACAACTGAGTCAGGAGGATTGTGGGAGTGAAGAGGGTGGATAGAAGGAGATGGATGAACTGAGTGAGGAGATTGGTGAAATTCTGGCTGAGTTGGACTGGACACGTTTTACAAATGTGCAAGAGAGAATATCAAGGAGAGCAGATAGGTTGAAGGAGACATGTAGGAGGAAAAGAGGTAGGCCACGGTTGAGATGGGAGGATTGTGTGACATTGAATATCAGTAAGGTGGTGGTGGTTGGAGAGGGGAGAGAGTTGGCTGAGGACAGAGGGGAGTGGAGAAGTATCGTGATCAAGGCAGGGCAGAAGCAGAAGCTTGGTACCATTGGACCTCATGCCTTATAAAGGGAAGAGGAGGAGGAGCAGAAGAAGAACCCACCTCTTCTCTTCCACCGATATTTCTCGTTTTCCTATATTTCTGTGTGTCTGATTTGCATTTTGGAACAGAACAATTATTGTTAACCATTCTGAAATTGCCTGTTTTTCGTCTAAATGTTGGGAATTTTGCTTAAAAGACGACTTAAAACAGATTTTGTGCGAGCAACAGCAGGTTAAAAGTGCTTGGCGAGCAAAACCGAGTCGCTGTAAACACACACACACACACACACACACACACACACACACACACACACACACACACACACACACACACACACACACACACACCACATGTGGAAAAGGCCTCGTTTATCATTCATACGCCATTCTGAAAGTGCCGTATTGCTTCACTTTGTCTGTCAGTCCGTCTGAAAACTGTCAGTCCGTCTGAAAACTGTCAGTCCGTCTGAAAACTGTCAGTCCGTCTGAAAACTGTCAGTCCGTCTGAAAACTGTCAGTCCGTCTGAAAACTGTCTGTTTATGATCAAGGATCTACTTAATTTTAGTTGAATGTTATATTTTGAACGCGAATCGGAAAACGAACCTGTAGTTTAACAGTACTTGGCTCTGAATTTGTCTAATTGTATGGAGTCTCATCCCGATTGAGCATGCACAGAGAGGAGAGACTTTTCTTTTTACTCTGTCTACCTGTCTGGCAGTCAAACAAAATTGAAAATGATTCCAAACAGGAAAGTTTCTGTTTGTATGGACATAATAAGGGATACAAACAAGAGGCACGAAGTAGAAGAAAGTGATAAATAAGGTGGTGTAAAAGATGCTGCATCAACGGCAGTAAACTTGGGAAAAAGTTTTTTTTTTCTACAACCTTCAAAAGCTTAATCTTATTTCAATTGAATTATTTACTTGAACACTGCAGAACATAAATTGCATTTTTTGCACTTTCAAAAACCTTCTGTTTAGCAGTACTTGGACAAAATATTTTACTGCATTTTATATCATCATGACCAATCAAATTTGCGGCTCACAGACCCCGCCCATTTCTTTTCTTTTTTTCCGATACTGCGTGGGGTAAGCTGTTCAATGTTCAACTCTCAAGCTTATTTATCTTGTGATTGTCAAATTCATTTGAGACTCATTGTTATACTTTGTTGAATAACTTAACAACAAACTCCGGCTTTCTGACAGATCCCACGAGTTGGTGCAAATAGTCAGGTTCACTATGTTTTTTCGTTCAAAATTTTTGGAGATTAGCAAAACTATACATTTTTGGAATATTCAGAGCATGAGGAATCCAAAAATTAACGTTGGCATTTGCATCGACACCTTTGCGAAAATGACACTCAGGACAGTGATGAAGATCTGTAAAAGCATATTCCTGAACGGTATAGACCGAGTAGATCCTATGTATAGGACTTATAGTTCAATCTGATACTAACAAGGCTGCTTTCTTGCTTTATAAACCCATACCTATAACTTCAAAGGACTTGCAATGTCATGTATTATGTAATACAGTTATATCACAAATATAAAGACAATGGTTTTCAATTACCTTTGTTTGTTGCTTTTCTATAATCCTGAGCACTATTTTGAGGCCTTTTTTGGATTCCTTGACCCAGAAAACATAGGATTAGCATATTTAAGTTTCTAGGTTGACTAGAAGCCGAGATAGCGCAATATATGTATTTTATGGTGGCCATTTTGAAAATCCAAAATGGCGGCCATGCAGGTGCCTGTGCAAATGCCAACATTGATTTTTGGATTCTACATGCTCTGATGATTCCAAAAATGTACAGGTTTGCTAATGTCCCAAAATTTTGAATGAAATTATATTTGTTAACATAGTGAACCTGACTAAAAGGTAGGACACTTACCTTCGTGCTGTTTAGCTGTTTCTAAGAGCAACAGCTGTTTCTGTGATACAGTGTTACGTGCTCCTCCCCGACCCCCTGGTCACGGTGTACCTCCGAGTCCCGAGAGGAGTCACGGCAGAAAAATGTGTTATTCTGTATGTCAAAGATCGAGGGAGAAGCCACCCCAAATGTTACTCACAAACAAATATTGTATTAAGATCACACAAGAATAACAGTACAACAACAATAGCATTCAAAAGTACAATCAATATGTCCTATGATGGTACCATCAGTTTTGTAATATTTAACTCACTGTGCTCCAAGTGAGTGAAACACGAACATTCCCCAATGTCTCTTATTCCCGGCTTCGAGACAAAATTGATTCGCTCCAGCGATCGCCAGAACGAGGTCCAATCGAGACCAGAATCCCGTGCGGATGGCAAATACAGTCACACAGCCGAAGCTGCACAAAGGCACCCTCAAGGCGCCTGGGAAATCCAAAGGCGCCCTACAGGCGACTGAGAGATCACACCCTTGGGTATGGACGAATTAACCTTCAAAAAGCCACGTCACACACACGCCCCAGATCGACGTCTGAATGCAGTGGAGATGGTCGAAAAGAGACGAAACCGCGAGCGAAGCACAAGTCCTGTGCGAGTCAAAATGGCCGACGACCCGGTCTCGTGGCGCATGGCACGGCGATGATTTTCTCCTGAATCGATCGCAAAACCTGACACGCAGGTTGACCGGTCACAGCGATGACAACTCTGTCGTAGGAATCCCTTTCCCGGAAACCCGAAAGTTCGCTAGTGACTCTGGCTCGCCAACGTTCGCTTCAGAACCCGGAGCAACTCGGCTTTCTTGTCCGACTCATTCGCTCCGCCCTCTTTCTCTTCATCCTCCGGTTCCCGATCCGGTTTCCTGTTTCTTTTAACATTAACTTTTTTACCTTTGGAAAACAGCTCATGGACAATAAACCTTTTGAAAGCAATAATAGTATATGGAATCAGAAATATTTACAGTGGATGCAAACCACCACAACGGAAGTGACGAATCCGTAACATATAGTCACAAGTCCAACCTTTGCATTAATGATTTCAGCAGCTCTCTCCCAGTGTCCTCCTTCCAAGAAGTTTATAAACCTCAGTTGATATATATATATATATATTTTTTTTTCCATAAACATTAAATTCTGATTATAAAACTGTTTCTTTACCTATTTAAACTTATTTTAAATAAGTAAAATATTTTTAAATTAAAATATTTAAACTTTATTTCTTTATTTAAACTCATTAAAAAACTTAATTAAAATCTGATAAACATTAAAGGAAAATTCTGAGGAGATTTCGGCTGGCTCAATAGCGCAGTGGGCTGTTGACGCTGCTCTTACACCAGCCAGCCAGACTGGGTAACTTTGCCAAGACATTGTGTTCTTAGACCAAACCGCATTGGTCTGATTCACGCTGAGGCCATTTGGTGGTTTATAACTCACATAAGGATTCACTATCCTTCATGCAAATCACATAATCAACAAATACCGCTGTAAAGGTTGAGTTTTGGTGTTCAAAATTGACATAGGCCTTTTTCGGAGGACTCAGCCCAACCAGAACCATGGCCCAAAGTGGCTGGATGGTTGCAAATAAACGATGGGGTATTGTGAAAATAATAACAAGAAGATGCAAACACAGGTTTGGGTGCTGTGTATTCACCTCTCAATCAAAAGGCAATGACACACCAATGGTTCAACATTGAGATATCATGATTCTCATGTACCTTACTCTGATACAGAACATTGGTGCTGCTGAAGCAGTTTCGGACCACGTGACCTATGACGTCATGATTATTTTTTTCTCCACCAGTTTATGCCGACATGGCGCTCAAGAAATTTCATCTTGATTGGATGAAGTTTTGTACTTGTCGAATTTTGACGTCATAATGGAGGCACCTATGACATCATCAACATATTTTATTCCCCATGGAGAGTTCTTTACAATGAGCCATGTCTCAATTTTTTCTATTCAGTGCTTTCCGAGATATAGTGGTGCAAAGTTTTTCGATTTTTCCAAGACAGCGGCTGAACCACGTGACATATGACGTCATAATTATCATTACAAAATTATACAGGTGGAGTTGCACGTACGGTGAAAATTTCCTGTCAATCGGACCCGCGGTTGCAGAGAAAATAATATTTATTCTGTGCGGACAAACAGACAAACAGACAAACAAGAAGACGTCATGCGTAGCATGATACTTGCAAAATCCCCCCATCCCCCCCCCCCCAAAGTTTTCCATTGATACAGCAAATTGTCCATTTCATGAAGATTAAAATTTACAATCTTGATCAAAACTCGGGTCAACAGGATGAAAATTGACGATTTTTCAGATGAAAAATGACGATTTTGGAAGGTTGACCTTGAGTTGACCTTTGACCTTTTGACCTCAAAACTAGTTAGTTTCCCTATTTATTGACTCGATGTGCAAATGCTGTTCAATTTTCAAGTCAATCAGATGAAAATTAAGGATATAAAAAATTTGGCCTATGTCGACCTTTTGGCCTATGTTGACTTCAAAAATAGATGGTGGTTGAATTCAGTGACTATATATATAAATCCTCTAAGAAGTTCAAGTCAATCAAATGAAAATTGGTGATTTTATAAATGTGGCCCATGTTGACCTTTTGGCCTATGTTGACCTCAAAAATACTTGGTGGGTGAATTCAGTGAGCAGATATGCAAATGCTGTTCAATTTTCAAGTCAATCGGATGAAAATTGAGGATTTTAGAAATTTGGCCTATGTTGACATTTTGGCCTATGTTGCCCTAAAAATATTTGGTGGTTGAATTCAGTGACCAGATATGCAAGTCCTCTTCAAATTTCAAGTCAATTGGATGAAAATTGAGGATTTTAGAAATTTGGCCTATGTTGACCTTTTGGCCTATGTTGACCTTTTGGCCTATGTTCACCTAAAATGTAATTTGTGGTTGAATTCAATGACCAGATATGCAAGTCCTCTTCAAATTTCAAGTCAATTGGATGAAAATTGAGGATTTTAGAAATTTGGCCTATGTTGACCATTCGGCCTATGCTGACCTCAAAAATACTTGGTGGTTGAATTCAGTGAGCAGATATGCAAGTGGTCTTCAAATTTCAAGTCAATCGGATGAAAATTGAGGATTTTAGAAATTTAGCAAAGTTGGTGACCTTTGGCCTATGTTGACCTTTTGACCTATTGACCCCAAAAACAATAGGATTCTGGCTTTTGACCAACTCTACCATTTGGTGAAGATCGGTTGAAAATTGTGACCTGTAGGCCGGTGACAAACAAACAAACAGACAGACAAACAGACAGACAGAACCACAAACACAACCGACCAATATACTGTACTTGAAAAATCTTCGATTTTGCAAGTAACAAACGGACTCCAATGCAATGCCCTCTCCTTTGGCGAGGGTTATAATTGGTGCTGTTAAAAAAAGACTTTGTCGTGTGGCTTTCAGCATCGTTGCTTGTACATTCATATAAAACAGAAGTCGACTGTGCCTTATATTTAAACAAAGGAAAGTCACTTGGTGATTTGACATTAATCACAGAAAATGGAATTCCTTTTAACTTTGGAAAGTTGTAAACTTAGAAGATTGGGGTTTTTTTGTATCTCCAACTCGAGTAGCACTCTTCAATTCCCTTTCAAATTACTTGCGTTACCTGTCTGCACGATGAGCTTTCTTAACTCTGGCAACACGTGTCACAAGCAACCAAACAGCTGATTAGAATTTTTCAGTTTTGCAATCAAACTTTACGAGAGTTTGAGGCAAGGCCAGGTCTCAACTTGCATTTTGCTGATCTACTTTGGTCTGCTGATGTTGCGGTTCCGAAGAGCTCGCATTTCAGTTACGGCTCGACGTTCCAGAACGATATACCATATTACGTTCCGATCTCAGATACCATGCTCGATATACCATGCTCGATCCCGACAGAGCATTGGTTCCACTGAAGCCATTTCTTTGCAAGGGTTGTAATTGGCGGTTTGCCATCCGAGTCGTCAAACCGCCAATTTTGGAGTGTCATAGTTTCATACTGTCAGATCTCAGCAGTAGTTAGGGCAGGAATTTGTAATTTGTCCAATGGTACTGGCCATCTATGTCCTTTGCTAAGGTCTATGAGAGCTCACCTACTCTTTGCTAAGGTCTATGATAGCTCACCTACTCTTCGCTAAGGTCTATGATAGCTCACCTACTCTTTGCTAAGGTCTATGATAGCTCACCTACTCTTTGCTAAGGTCTATGATAGCTCACCTACTCTTTGCTAAGGTCTATGATAGCTCACCTACTCTTTGCTAAGGTCTATGATAGCTCACCTACTCTTTGCTAAGGTCTATGATAGCTCACCTACTGTTCGCTAAGGTCTATGATAGCTCACCTACTCTTTGCTAAGGTCTATGAGAGCTCACCTACTCTTCGCTAAGGTCTATGATAGCTCACCTACTCTTTGCTAAGGTCTATGAGAGCTCACCTACTCTTCGCTAAGGTCTATGATAGCTCACCTACTCTTTGCTAAGGTCTATGATAGCTCACCTACTCTTCGCTAAGGTCTATGATAGCTCCCCTACTCTTTGCTAAGGTCTATGATAGCTCACCTACTCTTTGCTAAGGTCTATGATAGCTCACCTACTCTTTGCTAAGGTCTATGAGAGCTCACCTACTCTTCGCTAAGGTCTATGATAGCTCACCTACTCTTCGTTAAGGTCTATGATAGCTCACCTACTCTTTGCTAAGGTCTATGATAGCTCACCTACTCTTTGCTAAGGTCTATGATAGCTCACCTACTCTTTGCTAAGGTCTATGATAGCTCACCTAATCTTCACTAAGGTCTATGATAGCTCACCTACTCTTCGCTAAGGTCTATGATAGCTCACCTACTCTTTGCTAAGGTCTATGATAGCTCACCTACTCTTTGCTAAGGTCTATGATAGCTCACCTACTCTTTGCTAAGGTCTATGATAGCTCACCTACTCTTTGCTAAGGTCTATGATAGCTCACCTACTCTTTGCTAAGGTCTATGATAGCTCACCTACTCTTTGCTGAGGTCTATGATAGCTCACCTACTCTTTGCTAAGGTCTGTGATAGCTTGCCTACTCTTTGCTGAGGTCTATGATAGCTCACCTACTCTTTGCTAAGGTCTATGATAGCTCACCTACTCTTTGCTAAGGTCTATGATAGCTTGCCTACTCTTCTCTTCGGACACCATGGGGATCTTTAGCGTACACCAACGGATGGCAGCAGATGGGACGTCCAGTTTAAGGTCCGTCAGAGGCACACACACACACACACACACACACACACACACACACACACACACACACACACACACACACACACACACACACACACACACACACACACATAGATGAATCACATTGCGTGTGAAACTCGATTGGAGGCGAGTCCAGAATGTTAATATGAGGCCAGAACGTTGATATACGTAATCTTGCTGATGGAAGGGGCTGCGCTTTGTGTAACATATTAACTTGCATACAATGGAGTGAAACCCCCTTTGCTTCAATCATTCATTACGATGTCCAATACTTGCCAAGCTGATTGACATCCAATTTATCATGTTGTCATTAATATGCAACAACGACCTGATGCCGCAGTGTTCAATTCTGACTATTCATGTGGATTCAAGTTATTTGCCTGCAGTTGATGATTGAAATGCCTGGCAAGATAGGTTTGTGGTATACACACGCACCTTTGAGCTGTCTACCCTGGGTTTGAATCTCGACCGAGCTATAAATTGTCATCCTGGTGTTTCCCAAGCAGATGCATGTGTGTGCCATACATCTGAAGAACTTAAGCCACAAGACCTATAACATATTGCTCTTTCCAGCAACTCGCAGACACATGGATAGCGACAGGGCGGTGATGCCAGTCGGAGCACGTGTAGCCACCTGCATGACATTCGCCTGTTGATCTGTGATGAAACTCCATGCTTTTATCGGACGAGGCTTTTTTTTTTCTTTTTTTTTGTATACTAGATCGAGGCTCGTGTCGGAGCTAACATCAATCACAAAAAATAAAAACGGACACACAAAACATACAAAAAAGGGAGCGGGAGACAAGATGGGGCGAGAGAGGGAAGCACACAAGTACAACAGCAGAGAACAAGGACATCGGAAGATCTGTGGGAGGGGGAGGGCTTGGGGGGAGGAGGCAGGGGAAGGGGGGGGGGGTGGTGGGAAAATATAAAACACCTAGACACTGCTGGAACTTCTAGGAAAGAAAAAAGTGGGGATTTCAAAAAAAAAGTGGATTTGGGATGAATTAACGGGCGTAGAAGAGATCAAGGTTTTGGATGGGGGAAGATAAGAGATGGTGGTGAACAGCTGTTTTAAGTTTTTTTTATAGGTGATCTTTTTATAGCTGTTTTTTGGGTGAACAACTGTTGACTTTGAGTGATACATGTCAGGTGGCGATGAGGATAAATCAGCAAGTATATGAACTTTCTGTAAATTCATTTCAGGGTTGAATTGTCGGCATTCAGCAAGATTAATGATTTCAATACAGACGCTGAAGACTGTGAGCAATACATGGAGTGGCTGGCCCAGTACTTCATCGCTAATTGCATTGACCATGCAGGCAATAGAGTCCTATTTTACTCGGTGTTTGTGGATTTCAAAAGTACTAGGGCATGCCCGTACTATATATATATCTAAAATTATATCCCCCCCCTCTATTTACATGAAATGGTTTGGTCCATTCGCAAAGCCAAAGCGGACGGCTTGCGAGTACGGTGACAATCCCCCCCCCCCCTCTATTTACATGAAATGGTTTGGTCCAAAGCGAACGGCTTGCGAGTACGGTGACAATCCCCCCCCCCCTCTATTTACATGGAATGGTTTGGTCCAAAGCGAACGGCTTGCGAGTACGGTGACAATCCCCCCCCTCTATTTACATGAAATGGTTTGGTCCAAAGCGAACGGCTTGCGGAGTTTGGTAAAGAAATCGCCATAGCTCGGTAACTACTTGTCCGATTAATTTCAAACCTTGAAAAGGCACATCCTCGGGTCCCCAGCAATATACCTGGCAAGTTTCAAGTATATCGGACCGGTAGTTGTCGAGAAACAGCGGTCGCATACAGACACACACACAGACACACACACAGAGATTACTGGAATTATAGATAGATGGTCTCATGCGTGGTCTAGTGTCGCCTGCCAAAGCATCGCGGCATCTCAGAAAACCTTGATTCAAAGAACTCTGTGATCTAATTCAAGAAAACCTTCATCTCAAACCGTCCCCGATGGTTTAAAGATTCAAATTCAACTCTCCTTTTCAAAAAAATTGGGATGATCGTTTGCAGCATCTGCTGCTTGTCTGAGTACTGTGAGTTTCGGGCGACGCTGGAGGAAATGCTCAGGGATAGACTTTTGTGCTGCGTCCAAGATGAGCGCATTCAATGTAGGTTGTCAGAAAGGGGTTTAGATTTCAAATTAGCCATACAAATAGCTCAAGGGATGGAAGTTTCTAAAAATGCAACAGATATTCATGCAATTCCCTATCTGCATTTCCCCAAAGGAGGAAAAAGAGTGCACAATATCATGGCCACTGATCCACCGTGCCTCTCATGATCGTAAACGCAGTGTCAGCCCAAACCTCGTAGGATGTGACTGCCTGAATGTGTACAAGCTGAAATGGGCCGACAGTTGTCAGATCAGGGTATCTGCGTTGCATAAACCTGTAGTGGAACAGTACACATTAGTTTGTACGGTGTAGCCCATCGGGCGAACCCGTCCAGAACAGTATTTGTCCGTCCGTATGTATGTATGTTTGTCCCCTCAAACGTATACCAATCAGAGCTGAGGATATGGTCACATGACAGGGTGATGGGATTACGTCTGAGGTCATTACGGCATACGCGGCTGACTCTCTACTCTCCGCCATTTTGATTTATATGCCGTTCATGCCGAACATATTGTCGAACCTGTCATATATCACAATCGCCATGCTCTACCTTTACGCTTTTCATTCAGTGTGAAACACAAACAAACCGATTGTTAAAATGATCATGACATTCCGAAAGCATCAGCGTTACGTTTCTTCCAACAATAGGCCTACGATATGGTACGTATTGTCGTATAGGCCTTGGCGTTATGACTCATCTTTGGACCGCTTAGGACAAATTAAGCCCAGGTTTCTTAATACAGTTGTGTATCGTTTCAGTGGTGTATCATTTTCATAATAATAATAATAATATAGCAAATATAACCATAATACTTTGATCCCAATGTCGTGAATGGAAGGTTAATGGATTGAAACGGTGTATGGTTCATGATCAATGATGAGCGGTGTGCGGCACTAATATTAATAACCGAGGAAGTAGGGAATTAGCCACGGTTTTTTTAAACGGTATTTATCATTTTCGAAATAATGATAATGTAACGTTAATATTATAGTAGCCGGCGAAGCCGGTGTTGTCAATGAATGCGTACGTATTATGTTGAAAAAAAACAGATTATGCTGGATCCCTTGGCTTGAGATTTTCGAAGCTTTGACGCACCAAATCGCTCAATGGAGGCCGCCATCTTGCGGATGCGGAAGTATGCATAACAAATTTGAAAAAGTTCCAGAGGAGTTTGTTTCACCCGTCTTTGTTTGATTCACCATCTTATGCACCTCTAATTTGTAATTAAAATACTTTAAGACCAACCTCGGCCCGCACGGGCCTGGTTATCTTAAACGAAAATCGTCACCAAACACCGGAACCAATGAGATTCGAGCATTTGAAAAAATATTTCAAAAACCAAATCACTCAATGGAGGCTGCCATCTTCCGGATGCGGAAGTATGCATAACCAAATTGCGAAAAAGTTCAATAGGAGTTTGTTTCACCCGTCTTTGTTTGATTCACAATCCTATGCACCTCTAATTTGTAATTAAAATCCTTTAAGAGCAACCTCGTTATCTTCAACGAAAATCGTCACCAAACACCGGAACCAATGAGATTCAAGCATTTGAAAAAATACTTCAAAAAAGCTCATTACGTGTTTCGGAGGCTGAAAACGGCGTCAAATATTCTAAAATTGACGAAGAATTATTTTTTAGAAATCTCGCGGCCCTAGGGGATAGTTTTTCATGGCCGGAAATATCCGAAGGTGAGACGGAATTCACTGAATTAATCAAGAAGTAAATTTTATCAATTTTAATGTCATCCAGAATGCAAATGGTGTCATTTTAGGTCTGAATTTGCGAAATTTTGTCGAAACTAAGATCTATGATAGCTCACCTACTCTTCAATAAGGTCTATGATAGCTCACCTACTCTTCACCAAGGTCTATGATAGCTCACCTACTCTTCACTAAGGTCTATGATAGCTCACCTACTCTTCGCTCAGGTCTATGATAGCTCACCTACTCTTTGCTGAGGTCTATGATAGCTCGCCTACTCCTTGCTGAGGTCTATGATAGCTCGCCTCCTCTTTGCTGTGGTCTATGATAGCTCACCTACTCTTCGCTAAGGTCTATGATAGCTCACCTTCTTTTTGCTGAGGTCTATGATAGCTCGCCTACTTTTCGCTAAGGTCTATGATAGCTCGCCTACTCTTTGCTAAGGTCTATGATAGCTCACCTTCTTTTTGCTGAGGTCTATGATAGCTCGCCTACTCTTCGCTAAGGTCTATGATAGCTCGCCTACTCTTCGCTAAGGTCTATGATAGCTCACCTTCTTTTTGCTGAGGTCTATGATAGCTCGCCTACTCTTCGCTAAGGTCTATGATAGCTCACCTACTCTTTGCTCAGCGATCAGTTCTTTGACAAATCAGCCAATCAGCGCCATCGACACGGTTTGATTAACGACAGTCACATTGCCGTTGAAACGGCGCTATCGTCTGATCTGTCGGCACTGATCTTACTGCAAGCTAACTTCTTCTGGTGGAGGAAGCCGCAGTGCCCGGAGAGAACCAGTCCTGACAGCGACTGAGGTTAGAAGACTACACACATACTGTGAAAACGTATGTTAAGCCCAGTTAAAATTTCTTAAAATAGGCCCTAAGCTAGCACATCGTATAGTTACTTCCTTAAGCTTCTTGTGACATTTATTGTATGCAGGTATTGGGGAGGACTGTCTGCTCTTCTCTTTTACCAAGTCTTACCAGGTACGGTACCTACTACACCTACCTACTACCAACTACCTAACCCACTGATGCCATTGTGATGGGTAAAATTGTGGCAAGAGGCTTTGGCTTCGCCGGCTCATTGCGGCTTTGCAGTCGGGTACTAGTAAATCTAATCGTAACACGAATCCCTTCGTAGTGACTGCAAACGTACTGGAAGTTAAAATATATCAGTTTTGTGTCCGTTACGTCATTACGTCTATGATGTCATTACGACGGCTGAGTCCAGCGACAAACATTTTAATTTACTAGTAGGCCGACACCCGCTCACTATGGGAGTGGCAGGAAGGGTCAGTCCTCTTTGGGGTATATAGATTACAGTCGATCTATGGTCGGGTCTCAAGAACATTGGGTGTGTGTTAATTTTACCAAGTTTCTTGTGGAGAGACCGCCAAGTGGTTTAAGCATTCGAGCAAGCACTCCATTTAAAACCCTTAAAGAACGGCTGGCTTGGCAAGCGCTAGCTACCTGCTTGGTAAATGAGCACACTTCCCACCCTTGTGGGGTATATAGATTACAGTAGATCTTCGCTCAGTGCTATAAGTAAAACTTACCTCATGGATGTCGGGATTCCTCAAAATTTCTTTGTTTAATGTTATAAACAGCATTAGCGACTGTTTAAAAAGATAATCATATGTGTTTGTGGTTTATAATATTTTACAAGCCCGGCTACGCCGCTGTTAGACTTTTGGTCTTGTATTTTTTAGAATTGACCAAGCAGAGTGAAGAATATGATTGATAAAATCCATGTGAATCCATTGGGTCGGCCTAAGTCTTACAAACCGTGGCCAGTGCCCTATGCCATGAAGGGGAAGTTTGAACACCTACAAAAATAAAGAATTATAGAACCTGTAGACCACTCAGACTGGGCAGCACTAATACTGTGTGTCTTATGAAGTGATGGCCAAGTCCACATATGCGGTTATTATAAGCTTACTGTAAATCAAGCAGCAACCAAGATGGCTATCCTATTCCATGGATTAAGGATTGAATACCACCATAAATAGAGGACAGACTTTCACAAACCCAAATCTCAGCAGTGCTTATTTGATGGATTGCGCATAAAAGGAATACACAACCATAAATAATCACTGGGGCCTTTTTCAGATATACCTGCCTCCGGTCACGAGGGATTTCCTCGTCACCCTCCATCTTCCAGCGAAGTATGGGCACGAGGCCTGGGCGATAATGGAAAAACATGTATCATGATGATGGACCTCATTATCACGATTATCTCGATAATATCATGATCATATAAATACTGTAATTAGCGCCTTCGCTTGAGAAGCATGTTAGCATACAATAACAATCCACATATAGTCAGGGCCCTTAGGGATATTTTGGGGCCGTTTGGTTCAAATTCTTCCAAAAGCACCAAATTTGGCCCAGATGTTGCCCATGCCATACTCTTTCGATTTTTGACGGGCGCCAAGAGGGGCGCCCCCCCCCCCCCGGGGGCCCCATATTGGCGAAATACTAAATGGCCACCACCCGGATTAGAGGAAAATCAGTTAAATAACCAAAAGGGTTGGAATCATGTATGATACCACTTTTCAGGGGTTTTCGAGGTCGAGGAATCCAATTATGATGTTATTTTGATGATTCGAGGTCAAGGTCAACCCTCAAGGTCATCTTAAAGGTCATTTTTGAGTCAAACATGTCGGTTTTTGAGTTTTTTGTCAAGATTTACGCGAGGTTCACCATTTTATGTTTCTGGGTTGGGTAATCGAACTCTGACCTTATTTTTGACAATTAGAGGAAATATTTACATGTCTATTTCCTAATTTTCAGGCATATGCAGTTCATCAGTCTAATTACAAAGGTACGGATTTTGATGTTTTATGAACTGTATGCCATATCCTTGTGTTTAATTTTTGTGCGATCATGATCTGGGTTCATGTATACATGATTGTATACATGTCATAAATATGACGTCATAGGTCATGTGACCTCGCGGCCATATTGGATTTTATGAAAACCTTAAAAATGGATCCCTGCCTTCATTTTTCGATCGATTCATTTTGAACTTTGACCACTTATAGTACGCCATGTGATTGGATGCATATCCTAATTATGACGTCATAGGTCAGGTGACATGGCGGGATGGACCGGTATGTTCCCCGGATCATACCGCCCTTGGCGCCCGTCAAAAATCGAAAGAGTATGGCATGGGCAACATCTGCGCCAAATTTGATGCTTTTGGAAGAATTTGAACCAAAATATCCCTAAGGGCCCTGACTAAGAGGAACAAACTAGCCATAGATTTACGTTGGTTTGTTCGTACTCTTTATTTCATAATTTTGTTGCAATTTGTTCATAAATGTTCAATTCAAGTCAAACCTTATTTTTCCTCGATGAAATCGCTTTGCTCCGTTTGCTGAGCGACTGGACAAGCAGTTTACAATGTGGGTGATAAGGAACGTCTGGCTTGGCAAGCAATAGCAAGCTGTATGGTAACAGAACACACCAATAAAGCCGCATGCATGACAGAGCACACCAATAAAGCCGCATGCTGACAGAACACACCAATAAAGCCGCATGCTGACAAAGCACACCAATAAAGCCGCATGCTGACAGAACACATCCAAGCAAGCCGCATGCTGACAGAACACACCAATAAAGCCGCATGCTGACAAAGCACACCAAGCAAGCCGCATGCTGACAGAACACATCCAAGCAAGCCGCATGCTGACAGAACACACCAATAAAGCCGCATGCATGACAGAGCACACCAATAAAGCCGCATGCTGACAGAACACACCAATAAAGCCGCATGCTGACAAAACACACCAATAAAGCCGCATGCTGACAGAACACATCCAAGCAAGCCGCATGCTGACAGAACACACCAAGCAAGCCGCATGCTGACAAAGCACACCAAGCAAGCCGCATGCTGACAGAACACATCCAAGCAAGCCGCATGCTGACAGAACACACCAATAAAGCCGCATGCTGACAGAACACACCAAGCAAGCCGCATGCTGACAGAGCACACCAATAAAGCCGCATGCTGACAGAACACACCAATAAAGCCGCATGCTGACAAAACACATCCAAGCAAGCCGCATGCTGACAGAACACACCAATAAAGCCGCATGCTGACAAAGCACACCAAGCAAGCCGCATGCTGACAGAACACATCCAAGCAAGCCGCATGCTGACAGAACACACCAATAAAGCCGCATGCATGACAGAGCACACCAATAAAGCCGCATGCTGACAGAACACACCAATAAAGCCGCATGCTGACAAAACACACCAAGCAAGCCGCATGCTGACAGAACACATCCAAGCAAGCCGCATGCTGACAGAACACATCCAAGCAAGCCGCATGCTGACAGAACACACCAAGCAAGCCGCATGCTGACAGAACACACCAAGCAAGCCGCATGCTGACAGAACACATCCAAGCAAGCCGCATGCTGACAGAGCACACCAAGCAAGCCGCATGCTGACAGAACACATCCAAGCAAGCCGCATGCTGACAGAGCACACCAAGCAAGCCGCATGCTGACAGAACACACCAAGCAAGCCGCATGCTGACAGAACACACCAAGCAAGCCGCATGCTGACAGAACACATCCAAGCAAGCCGCATGCTGACAGAGCACACCAAGCAAGCCGCATGCCGACAGAGCACACCAAGCAAGCCGCATGCCGACAGAGCACACCAAGCAAGCCACATGCCGACAGAGCACACCAAGCAAGCCGCATGCTGACAGAACACACCAAGCAAGCGGCATGCTGACAGAACACACCAAGCAAGCCGCATGCTGACAGAACACACCAAGCAAGCCGCATGCTGACAGAGCACACCAAGGAAGCCGCATGCTGACAGAACACACCAAGCAAGCCGCATGCCGACAGAGCACACCAAGCAAGCCGCATGCCGACAGAACACACCAAGCAAGCCGCATGCCGACAGAACACACCAAGCAAGCCGCATGCCGACAGAACACACCAAGCAAGCCACATGCCGACAGAGCACACCAAGCAAGCCGCATGCTGACAAAGCACACCAAGCAAGCCACATGCCGACAGAGCACACCAAGCAAGCCGCATGCCGACAGAACACACCAAGCAAGCCGCATGCCGACAGAACACACCAAGCAAGCCGCATGCCGACAGAACACACCAAGCAAGGCGCATGCCGACAGAACACACCAAGCAAGCCGCATGCCGACAGAACACACCAAGCAAGCCGCATGCTGACAGAACACACCAAGCAAGCCGCATGCCGACAGAACACACCAAGCAAGCCGCATGCTGACAGAACACACCAAGCAAGCCGCATGCCGACAGAACACACCAAGCAAGCCGCATGCCGACAGAACACACCAAGCAAGCCACATGCCGACAGAGCACACCAAGCAAGCCGCATGCCGACAGAACACACCAAGCAAGCCGCATGCTGACAGAACACACCAAGCAAGCCGCATGCTGACAGAACACACCAAGCAAGCCGCATGCTGACAGAACACACCAAGCAAGCCACATGCCGACAGAGCACACCAAGCAAGCCGCATGCTGACAGAACACACCAAGCAAGCCGCATGCTGACAGAACACACCAAGCAAGCATATGTGGACCATTCATCCCAATGAACTGGTCCTCAATTTGCGGACCTCGGAAGGATGACAGGCTGAGTCATTAGTGAGTCAACCCCCCTGGTGTTAATTCAGCAATTGCCCGGGATTTGAACTCAGGATCTTAGGATCCCAAACCAGCACCCTAACCACTAAGCCAACACCAGGCTTCATTTTGACACGAACTGTTAAACATTATCAATGACTGGATATATTAAAAATTGAGTTGGTGATTTCTAAACTCCATGTTTCTTTGCAATAACCATATTGTTGCTCACGGGCGGGCCTTATGTTATGAGGACATTAGGACGAGTGTGAGATATGCAAGTTAAAAAGATAAAAAGGAGTGTAGCACATAACTAACAGAGCAATATTAACTTATTTATAATAACTCACAGATGCCCTCTATCGTTATTGCAGTTGGGCCCCTGAAGAGGGGAGTGATGGCAGTTGGAGCAAATATGGCCGCCTGCAGGAAGTTCACGTGTTGATCTGTGATTTAACTCCTCGAGTTTTGTCGGACGAGCCTTTGAGTGGTACATTTCAGGATCCATCTGCCATCACTGTTTGGTGTACATGAAAGATCCTATGGTGCCTTTGTCGGCGAGATATCACTGGCATCTTGAACAAATTGCAAATTCCTCCCACATTCAGTCAAGCATCAAGCCTGACCAGTCAGTTTGTGAAAGACTTTGGGCCAACAGCATTCTCCGGCTGATCTACCAAGGAGGTAGAAATAATTGAAGCATTGCAATAGTAGTGGTTGAAGCAGCAGTAAGTAGTAGCTTCACAAGTGCTGTAGTTTGATATAATGATGTTAGGTAGTCTGTATTCCTTTATTCATATCCTTCCCGAGATGTGCGTGTCACCATCAAGATGCGTCGCAGCTCTCGAGCCATTTGGAGTCTTTGCCTAAGATAATGCTTCATCAAAGGCAAGCAGTCAAACCCTAGACAGGCTATCAAAATTGCAATTTTACGGCTATAATTGCTTGCTTTACGGGGAGAGCTGTTTGTAACATCTTATGGCCGATGGTTGGCAGAACATTCGGTGTGTTTCAGAGCTTATTAAGGTCACAGATTGTGCTTCAAAAAATCAACGAATTAGGCCAATAGTTAACCCAATCCATATAGACACTTTACTTGCTATGAAGCATACAAGTCCAGATGGAATGTTGTGTATTTTTTTTAAAAAATTTTTGTATTTTTGTATTTTCTTTGAATTTTTTTTTAATGTATATGTATTTTTGCATTTTTTTTCATGTATATGTATTTTTGCAAATTTTTAAATGTATATTTGCAATTTTTTATGTATATGTATATTTGCAATTTTTTTATGTATGTATTTTTGCAATTTTTTTATGTATGTATTTTTGCAATTTTTTTTTATGTATATGTATTTTGCAATTTTTTTTTATGTATATGTATTTTTGCAATTTTTTTATGTATATGTATTTTTGCAAATTTTTTTATGTATATGTATTTTTGCAAAAAAAATTTGGTATATGTATTTTTGCAATTTTTTAATGTATATATATTTTTGCAATTTTTTTTAATATCCCTTCCCTTCGTAGTGACTGATATAATTGGGCGATATGTATTTTTGCAATTTTTTTTATGTAAATGTATTTTTGCAATTTATTTTTTGTATATGTATTTTTGCAATTTTTTTTTATGTATATTGTATTTTTGGAATTTTTGCTTTACAAGCAATTTTTGCGGTGATTGATCGTTTACCACGCTTTCGGCAAAACCACCTCGTCCTGTGTCTGTATCATCGCGTGTCCTTGTATAAGTGCACTTTTTTTTTTTCTTTTTTTTTTGTATACTGAATCGAGGCTCGTGAAAGAGCTAACATTTACTTCACAAACAAATCAACCAGACAAATAAAATATATAAAAAGAGGGAGCGGAAGACAAGATGGGGAGAGAAGGGGAAGCACACAACCACAACATTTGAGAGCAGGGAGATGTGTGGAAGGGAGAGGGCTTGGGGGGAGGAGGCGTGGGAAAGGGGCGGGGGGGGGGGGGGGGGAGAAGTATAAACACAAGGACATCAAGGACTTCCAGGACAGAAGTTGGTATTTCAAAAAAGTGGAATTGGGGTGAAATTAGCGGGGGTAGAAAAGATCAAGGTTTTGGATAGGGGAAGATAAGAGATGGTGGTGAACAGCTGTTTTAAAGACCTGGAGGGTGGAGTGGGATTGAAGAGAGTGAGGGAGTTTGTTCCAGAGGCGGGAGAAAAGAGGAATGAAGGAGTGAAGGTGAGCAGAGAGTCTTGATTTTGGCAAGATCCAAAAAGTCCAAAACTGTATCAGCTTTGCCTCCATTTAGCACTTTGCCTCCATTTAGCAGTTCATACAAATTATGTGCACAAAATTGGCTGAATATTTGGTTTTGAGTCCCACCTCCACATCTCCCATACCTCCACCTTATATGTGCCCCATATACGTCTGATGTTTCTTTCTTTACACCATTTATCTTTCTCTTCCTTGCTATCCCCCTTAACTGCTTCATTTCTCAGCGTGACACACATGTGAAAACCCAGAGTTCTTTTCCCGAGAGAGATTTATACACATCGCTGTTCAGTCGCTACAGTATTGCTCTATCGCTGCCTCTCTTTGTGTATCTGTGGAAACGCAGTGGAAAAAGTGCCCTTACAGTGTGAAAGACGTCAAAAGGACTCTTTAACAAACATTTCTGGAGCTCAGGGCCTCCGGCAGGATGAGCCCTCCACGATATACTGAGCTTGGATGCTGTTTCCCCTGATGCAATCCTTTTTCTCAAGCCATGCCAACATAACAGCCAAACAAATTTCCTTCCAGATCGTAAAGGCAAGGGTTAAACCAGGCATATTTCCTTCCAGTGTGAGCTCTCTCTTGAGATACAGGTCTGGCTTGGTACGCCTGCCCACAAAATGTGTTTAGCTCTGATAGTTCCAAACTGACCTCTTCTCTAATGACTTATTATATATTTTGCCTCGTACATTATATACGGCACAGGATTAACTGGGAATGTATTCAAATGCGTTTAAAAAAAAGGATTAAAAACTTTTGGCGTAATGAAGCGTTGAAGTAATCCGGTGGTAGGACTCAGTTTGATCTCACGCCTCAAAAGCTGCCCCGGCACATAAACAAGTTACCTTCACTTACGGATAATGTACAACGTGGCGGAGGCATCATCCCTCTCTCTGGGCAGTGTGCAATTCCCATTCCTTGACCAGGCCTGTGTCACACTTCCTGCCTTTGTCCTGAACTATATGGGTCATGGTTAATTCTGTTCCTTGGATGCCATTTCTGCATGAACTGCTTGGTGCCCTAGGGGTTTATGATTTTCTTGTGTAGGAAATGTTTTTTTTATTTTATTGTCTTCTACTTTGATCCATTGAATATGAGGTAAGTGCAGTACCAGCTTGTCTGGGGAATGAGAATACAAGATCATTTTCCAGCATATTCAAGTCTGTTGAACTCTCAGCACATGCCCTCATCGGCAGAAGATTTTTCGCAGATTGAGTTGCCTGAAACAACTTAATTTGTCATTAATATACAGTATCTATATCTATGTGTATATACAGTGCATTCAGAAAGTATTCAGACCCCTTCATTTTTTTCACATTTTGTTATGTTGCAGCCTTATGCTGAAATCGTTTAAATTCATTTTTTCCCTCATAAATCTACACTCAATACCCCATAATGACAACGAGAAAACAGGATTTTAGAAAGTTTTGCAAATTTATTAAAAAGAAAAAACTGAAATATCACATTGACATAAGTATTCAGACCCTTTGCTATGACACTTGAAATTTAGCTCAGGTGCCTCCCATTTCTCTTGATCATCTTTGAGATGTTTCTACACCTTGATTGGAGTCCACCTGTTCTAAATTCAATGATTGGACATGATTTGGAAAGGCACACACCTGTCTATATAAGGTCTCACAGCTGACAATGCATATCAGAGCAAAAACCAAGCCACGAGGTCGAAGGAACTGCCTGCAGAGCTCAGAGACAGGATTGTGTCGAGGCACAGATCTGGGGAAGACTCCAAAAAAACTTCTGCTACATTGAAGGTTCCCAAGAGCACAGTGGCCTCCATTATTCTTAAATGGAAGAAGTTTGGAACAACCAGGACTCTTCCTAGAGCTGGCCGCCCTGCCAAACTGAGCAATCAGGGGAGAAGGGCCTTGGTAAGAGAGGTGACCAAGAACCCGATGGTCACTCTGGTTGAGCTCCAGAGATCCTGTGTGGAGATGGGAGAAACTTCCAGAAGGACAACCATCACTGCAACACTCCACCGACCTGGGCTTTATGGCAGAGTGGCCAGACAGAAGCCTCTCCTCAGTGAAAGACACATGAAAGCCCGCTTGGAGTTTGCAAAAAAGCACCTAAAGGACTCTCAGACTGTGAGAAACAAGATTCTGTGGTCTGATGAAACCAAGATTGAACTGTTTGGCTTCCATCTGGAACTGAGCCGACGATGGTCACGCGCACAGAGCCGTCGAGCCAGCTGTGAAGACGGCCCTCTCTTTGCTCTCACTCTGTCCGATGTGCCAAGAGCCCCGCAAACTTCCGCCTTATTGCTCTTTTTTGACGGCAGCAACAATCTCCTCCTCCAAAGTGCCAAAAGTCCACACAACACGAGAGCAATATCGCGCCCATCCTGCTCACGCAAGAACCAGCCGAGCGAGTCAGTGATTCTTCTTCTTACTGCTCCAAGATCGAACCTTCTCTATGATGTCACACTGTCCAATCGCTGAGCTCCACCGAATCGCCCCATGGTCGGGCTCGAGCAATGACGAAGCTTGGGGCGTGGCCTGTTGGTTACGATTCTTTGGAGGCGGTTATGGTTGGTTAATGGACAGTTTTGCATGGCCGACCTTGTAAAGGTAAAAACGTAGGGAAAGCCGCAGGGAGGCACTCACAGACTGGGGAAAACTAACTTCAATCCCTACCTAGTTAACATAAACGGCATGATCAAAAGTATGTGGACATCTGAACATCACACATCTCGTTCCAAATTAATGGGCATTAATATTGAGTTGATCCCCCCTCCCCCCTTTGCTGCTATAACAGCCTCCATTCTTCTGGGAAGTCTTTCCACTACATGTTGGAACATTGCTGCGGGGATTTGCTTCCATTCAGCCACAAGAGCATTAATGAGGTCGGGCACTGATGTTGGGCGATTAGGCCGGGCTTGTTGTCGGCATTCCAATTCATCCCAAAGGTGTTCGATGGGGTTGAGGTCAGGACTCTGTGCAGGCCAGTCCATTTCTTCCACACCGATCTCGACGAACCCTTTCTGTATGGACCTCCCTTTGTGCATGGGGGCATTGTCATGCTGAAACAGGAAAGGGCCGTACCGAAACTGTTGCCACAAAGTTTGAAGGACA